>NC_056725.1:380408357-380590857 GCF_019279795.1 Protopterus annectens
TGCTTTGCCCACCTCTCATGAACACAATGAGGCAGCATCTATGGCACACCCTAGCTGCTGCAGATGCCTGCTACAGGGACCTATCAGTTGTTTCATCTAGCACACTTCAGAAAAGTGATACCAGATGCTCCCCAAAAAGGTAGAATGCCAGTCCAGCACGTAACCATTGATGTTATGTTGTCCTATCTCACCTTCATTCTTACTGGATGGGTTTGGAGCCGATCCTCGACTCCAACTCGGCTGAAAACACTAGCTCAAAGTCTCTAACTTGGCTCGTGGCAGAGTAGGTATCCCATCATTCAGTGGTGCAATCCCCAGATCTCGTTTGCCACTTTACGAGTTTGGATGTTCTCTTCTTGGCTGTGGCTAAGTTTTTGTCTTTTTTGCAAATCTTTGTATATTTAATCTTTAGAATTGCTTAGTTTAGTTAGTCTTGTGAGTGCTGTGCTTTTCATAGCCTTAGTAGCTAATTTATCACTGTTGCTGTGTTTCTTGTTGGCTGTCGTTTTTTTCTCTAAGGGCTGTTTTGTGTATCCCGTTGCCTTTAATTGTAGTGGTGTGCTTAGATTGTTATATTTAGTTAATTAGTTAATTAGTTAGCTTAGCGCATTTAAGTTAGAGAGCTAACTGCTCGTTTCAGTTAGAGGGGGTAGTAGTATTGTTTTGTGTGTGTGTGTGTGTGTGTGTGTGTGTGTGTGTGTGTGTGTGTGTGTGTGTGTGTGTGTGTGTGTGTGTGTGTGTGTGTATCCCTTTCTGACAGCTACTAGGTCCATTTAAATTAGAGAATCTAGTGCTCATTTAGTTAAACTCCAAGTTATTTCCCTTCCCTTTAACTTTACTATGTGTGTTAATAATTTTTTCTAGTTTAGACGTGTGTTTTCTGTGTGATTTTTACTTAATCTTATAGTTGTTTTAGGATTTCTTCATCACTACCATGTCCAAAGAAACTAGGGAGAAGGAACATAAGCCTTCGGGCTTTAAGAAATGCCAAAAGTGCTCCCAAAAATGTCCATTACGGATGGACAGTGTTTGTGTTTACTGTTTAGGAACAATCCGTCTTCAGGAAACCTGCACATTCTGCCATTCCTTTAGAGCCCGTGTTCTACAGAAGGGGAAAAATAAACTGATTGTCAAAGAACTTTTGAAACCAACCTTTGAGGAAATGCACAGAGTTCTTCTTCCATCTCATCCAGTAAGTCCTCTTCCTTTTTAAAGGATAAACCAACCAAAAGGCCATATCCAGTTTCTTCGGCTCAGTCCGAGCCTCCTGAAAAATTGGCTAAAATTTCTCAAGCATTGACCTCCTCAGCTCCACTGCTTTCAGAACCGACATAGAGAATTATCATTGATAAACCAAGTTCTATGGCTCCAAGATCTTCATAGCAGAAAGAAACTGTGACTGGGATCCATTCGACTGAACTTCCACCAGTCTCCCGTACATTGAGATCTCCCATCTTGGAGAGATCTCGTTCAGCAACCCTATCCTCCAGGTCTTCTAGGAGCCTTTCTGATGATAACATGGAGAGGGTGATGCACAGACTATTGAAGTCGCTGGCACTGGCAAAATTGTTCTCGGCTCCAACCCAACAGGTTTTGGAGCTGTCTAAGACTGTTACATCCACTGTTGTTCTTCCTCCAAGTAAGCTGGATATTCAGAGCCGGAGTGCCAAGTACCACTTTCTGTAGTCCCTTCAGCTCCAGGACCCCTTCTGGATAAGGGAGCAAGCAAATATAAATTCAAATGTTGCTAGACAAAAGAGTCATTCAAAAAGTCCCCACAGACCAAATAGGATTTGGAACTTACTCAAGATTCTTTTTAGTGACAAAAAGAACAGGGGACTTGAGACCCATATTGGATCTCAGCAAACTGAACAAATTTGTCAAAAAATACATATCCCGAATGGTGACACTGCAGTCAATACTTCCCTTCTTAGGGAAAGATGATTGGATGTGCTCAATAGATCTCCAAGATGCGTACTACCACATAAAAGTGGAAAGAGCATTAAGAAGTCATTTATGCTTCTGGCTGGGAGCCAGTCATTATCAGTTCCGAGTTCTGCCCTTTGGTCTCACTGCAGCCCCCAGAGTGTTCACCAAATGCATGGCAGCAGTAATGGCTCACTTGAGATGTCTTGGATTCCAAGTGCTTCTGTATCTGGATGACTGGCTCCTAACTGCCACCACCAAGCATCTACTTCAACAAGCCAGGGATTTGACATTGGAAATTTGTGCTCAGCTAGGCATAACAGTCAATTTGCAAAAATCTGCCTTTTTGCCCTGTCAACATATTACCACCTTCATAGGCGCAGACCTAGACACCGTTTCTATGATGGCACATTTCCACCTAACAGAATTTCTGCCCTCAGACAACAAATACTCCACCTTCTTCCCAAGGACAAGGTAAAGGCAAAGGTAGTTCTGAAACTTCTAGGAACCATGGCTTCAACCATAACCCTAGTTCCGCTCACCAGGATGCATATGAGAGTCCTTCAATGGCTCTTGTTTTCTCAGTGGTCACTACAAGAACTTCCTATGTCCCATCTGATCAGAATAACGGAGTCATGCAAGAAGGATCTATGGTGGTGGACTCAGTCCAATCATGTGACCATCGGGAGACCCTTTATTCCACAACAACCTGTTTCTACAGTGACCATAGACACTTCCCAGTTAGCATGAGGGGGCATTATCTGGAAAGGACAGTCCAAGGTATATGGCAAGACCATGAGGCCCATTTGCACATCAGTGTTCTAGAGATGAGACCAGTGCTTCTGGTATTGCAGGCACTCCATGACTCTCTTCCACTAGGGACGATTGCAATCCAGCCAGACAATATTTCAGTGGTATGGTACATAAACAAACAAGGAGGAACCAGATCATACCCACTTTGTTGAGAGGCTCTGAGAGTTTGGTTATGGGCAATGTCTTCCCAGTGCTTTCTAGTAGCAATGCACATCCCGAGGAAATCCAACGTCATAGTAGACAAGCTCAGCAGGGCAATATTAATGCCTCATGAGTGGTCTCTAAACCAGAGCATAGCGGAAGAGATTTTTCCGGAAATGGGTCCACCCTTGCTGCAATCTTTTTACCACTCCCATGAATACCAAATTCAGCAGCTACCTTGCCCTAATCCCCCCTCCAAGGGAGATACCAAGAGACTCTCTTGATCATGAGAGTTCTTTACGCCTTTCCCCTGTTTCCCCTCATACCCAAAGTCATCCAGAAAGCAAACCTTGGGAAGCAGCTTGATTCTTATTGCCCATATTGGCCTCATCAGATTTGGTTCCCTTTCCTCTGGCCTCGTCTGCAGGAGAAGCCGTGGGTTCTGGGCCCAGTTTTAGACCTTCTGACCCATATGTCAGGAATACTTCATCCTTCTCTCCACACCCTCAATTTGACAGCACAGCTGCTCCACTTCCAAACTTAGTCAGGCTTCAAGTCTTCACTCTAGCAGTCAGACACATTTTGATACCCTCTCATAAAGATTCTACCAGAAAATTATATACTAGTAAATGGAAGAGGTTCTCCTACTGGGCATAAACCAGAAACATTGACCCCTTCTCTGCTCCAATTCACTAGATTTTAGAATTTCTTACTGAACTATTCCAACAAGGCTTGGCTGCAGCTCCAGTTAGAGTCCAACTGGCAGCAATCTCAAATTTCCACATTGATGAATTTTCTCCTAACATAATGTCACACGGATTGTGTAAAGCATTCTTAAAAGGCACTTCTTTATTGAAACCTCATTTAAAAGAGCCACTTCCTCCTTGGGATTTAAATTTTGTATGGTCTGATCTAACATTGCCACCCTTCGAGCCCTCCTCATCTTGTGACCTTAAATTTCTTTCTTGGAAGACTATACTTCTAGTAGCGGTAACATCTGCAAGAAGAGTCTCAGAATTGCAAGCACTATTAATCAAACCACCATATTTGATTTTCCATAAGGATAGGGAATCACTAAGAACTAATCCATCATTTGTATCTAAGGTTTGTTCTCAATCCAATCTAAACCAATCCATTGAGCTTCCAGTCTTTTTTCCTAATCACAGCAACAAGACAGAGTATAAACTCCACCAGTTGGATGTGCATAGACAACTCAGATTCTATCTCCACAGAACTAAAGATTTCAGAAAATCAGACCAATTGCTCATCTCTTCCTCTGAACAAAAACAGGTATACCAGTGTCAAAAGTCACACTTTCAAATTTGCTTTCAAATTGTATCACTTTTATATACACCTCCAATAACAGAAATTTACCATTCAAAATTAGTGGTCACTCAACCAGAGCATTGGCAACATCCTCTGCTTTCCAGGCCAGAATGTCAATGGATAGTATTTGTGCTGCTGCTACATGGGCAAATCCTCATACATTTATTACTCATTAGAAAGTTGATTTGGCCTCCAAGGACAGGGCTTCATTTGGTTTCACTGTGCTCAAAGGTGTACTCCCGTGAGCTGCCCAGGGAAAAGGTGCTAAGGACACTGTCCCATCCAGTAAGAATGAAGGTGAAATAGGACAATATAACATAAAGAAGTTATGTACTCACCATAACATTCCATGTTTGTTGTCCATCTTGCCCTTCATTCATACGACCCTCCAGGCTTCCCCCATCCAAGGACTCCTAGAGGACCTGGTGGATAGTTGTTTCCTCTCATAAACGAGCTCCTTTGATTTTCTTTGTTTTTCCTTGACCTGATGTCATGTGATTATTTTAATCTTTGTAATAGTTAGCAGCAAACTAGACCTGGAGATTGCACCACTGCATGATGGGATACCTACTCTGCCACAAGCCAATTTAGAGACTTTGAGCTAGTGTAGTCGGCCGAGTCGGAGCTGAGGATCAGCTCTGAACCCATCCAGTAAGAATGAAGGGTGAGATGGACAACAAACATGGAACGTTATGGTGAGTACATAACTTCTTTTTAACTTTTATGACAACACATACTAAATACACACATACAGACACTTGTGCAATGTACTAGTAAACCATGCCTATTTCCTCACCTCTGTATACAGCACTGACTCAAAGGATTATTCCAACAATGACTCATGGCTAGCCATTACTTTAACCTCAAAATAACATGCTACCTGTGTTCTTTATCCCACCTCTCCTCACAATACTGTGACATCCATGAGGAATCCAGCATTTGATGACCTCAACTCAGGATTGCCATCAGATTCTGCAGCAATCCCACTTGATAAGAACCATAGACTCATCATGAACCTTTCAGTCCAATTCCACATGATGGTTCACTAAGACAACTTCCAACCCAACTGCACAGAGAGCAACACATACAGACATATACATTTACAGACACACACAAACACAATCATTTAATTTATGTTAATCATAGCTCATTCATTGATTTACTCTGTTGAGTTTTAAGTGTCTACCACTCACTCTAAGTAACAGCTTCACCAGCGTACTGAAGCTAGGTAATCACAACTGATGATGTACTGTTGTCAGTTCATCTGTCTTGTCATGGTCTCTACTAAAACATCTACTATCGCACATTATATAGTTACATATCGTCATGCATATAAACCTTTGACAATATGTCTGATTACTTTCTGCATGAGCAACACACATGCTCACCTCTACTGTTTCACTCACAGTTTCTGAAACAACAAATGACACACATCAGCAGCCAGACCTTAATGAATCTGATGTACTTCTGAATTTACCTCACAAAAACAGAAAGTGTAGCTAAGTTAGCCAGAAATTTTACTGTAAATTATTGTCACTACACTAAGAATGTACTGCATGATCTGTCAGTGATTATGACTGTGCTTCACAATGCCCACTACAGCACATCATAGTCCTCATACTGCTAACTGCTCTCACCCCATTTCCCACATTCAAGTATTCCTCCAGTCGACTCATCTCATGGTTACATCAGTGCCCTACCACCCATCTGCCTTGCTACACATTTGTAGATAAGAGGCGTTACTCTCCCAGACCATGGAGAACTGTGATTGTCCATCTGAATTTCTGACACAACAGAATGTTAAGGCCACCAAGGTAGTCCATCGTCCAGTTATAGGTTTACTTATGTTCCTTTCTTGAAGTAGCTCCTCATCGGTCCATTTATTAAATGCCTGATTAATAGTACTGAAATCAGCTGCCAACATCTGTCTTTCCCAAGATATCTCTCATCAATACTATTTTCTCAATACAACTCTATCATACTTTGAATCTCAACAAACGTTTTTTCTGGGTTCATAGGTTCCTCAGGTGTTTCATAGTGTAATGAACACAAGGTCCTTTTAAAGCCAAGCCATGCATTTCAGATATGTGTCACGTTATGCTATCCTGGATAAGTGTAAGCAGGTGCCTGTACAGGTCAACCTTTTGCATGATGCCTGTGTCTAATAGACACACAGGTGCCAAACCAGGAATCCATTCCCTGCTACCACTCCAACTGCCATTGTTACACTTGCAATGGCTTATGGACGAACTCTGCTTCACATGGGTGGAAAGGCTGTTCTAGCAAAGGGATAGTCTCTGTGATGCAAACCTGTCTGTTCCCCAGATACTACTTAGGGCACAACCACTGTTTCAGTGTTTAGACTGCATAATTCATATGCTTTTTTGCTTTGCCAATATGCACTAGGTACATTTTAGTGGGGTTTGACAATGGCGTGTATGCCAGGCTGAGACCTCACCTTATCAGCCTCTAACAGCCATAATACAGTGCTATGCTCGTGAGGCAGTAAGTGATTTACTCTTTCATTTTGCAGACAGACACAGAGGTGGATTTTTAATATTTTCTATAGCATGGTTGTTGGGTCTTTATTGAAACCTCATTTAAAAGAGCCACTTCCTCCTTGGGATTTAAATTTTGTATGGTCTGATCTAACATTGCCACCCTTCGAGCCCTCCTCATCTTGTGACCTTAAATTTCTTTCTTGGATGACTATACTTCTAGTAGCGGTAACATCTGCAAGAAGAGTCTCAGAATTGCAAGCACTATCAATCAAACCACCATATTTGATTTTCCATAAGGACAGGGTATCACTAAGAACTAATCCATCATTTGTACCTAAGGTTTGTTCTCAATCCAATCTAAACCAATCCATTGAGCTTCCAGTCTTTTTTCCTAATCACAGCAACAAGACAGAGTATAAACTCCACCAGTTGGATGTGCATAGACAACTCAGATTCTATCTCCACAGAACTAAAGATTTCAGAAAATCAGACCAATTACTCATCTCTTCCTCTAAACAAAAACAGGTATGCCAGTGTCAAAAGTCACACTTTCAAATTTGCTTTCAAATTGTATCACTTTTATATACACCTCCAATAACAGAAATTTACCATTCAAAATTAGAGGTCACTCAACCAGAGCATTAGTAACATCCTCTGCTTTCCAGGCCAGAATGTCAATGAACAGTATTTGTGCTGCTGCTATGTGGGCAAATCCTCATACAATTATTACTCATTACAAAGTTGATTTGGCTCCAAGGACAGGGCTTCATTTGGTTTCACTGTGCTCAAAGGTGTACTCCCGTGAGCTGCACAGGGAAAAGGTGCTAAGGACACTGTCCCATCCAGTAAGAATGAAGGTGAAATAGGACAATATAACATAAAGAAGTTATGTACTCACCATAACATTCCATGTTTGTTATCCATCTCGCCCTTCATTCATACGACCCTCCAGGCTTCCCCCATCCAAGGACTCCTATAGGACCTGGTGGACAGTTGTTTCCTCTCATAAATGAGCTCCTTTGATTTTCTTTGTTTTTCCTTGACCTGATGTCATGTGGTTATTTTAATCTTTGTAATAGCAGCAAACTAGATCTGGAGATTGCACCACTGCATGATGGGATACCTACTCTGCCACAAGCCAATTTAAAGACTTTGAGCTAGTGTAGTCGGCCGAGTCGGAGCTGAGGATCAGCTCTGAACCCATCCAGTAAGAATGAAGGGCGAGATGGACAACAAACATGGAACGTTATGGTGAGTACATAACTTCTTTTTAACTTTTATGACAACACATACTAAATACACACATACAGACACTTGCACAATGCACTAGTAAACCATGCCTATTTCTTCACCTCTGTATACAGCACTGACTCAAAGGATTATTCCAACAATGACTCACGGCTAGCCATTACTTTAAACTCAAAATAACATGCTACCTGTGTTCTTTATCCAACCTCTCCTCACAATACTGTGACATCCATGAGGAACCCAGCATTTGATGACCTCAACTCAGGATTGCCATCAGATTCTGCAGAAATCCAACTTGATAAGAACCATAGACTCATCATGAACCTTTCAGTCCAATTCCGCATGATGGTTCACTAAGACAACTTCCAACCCAACTGCACAGAGAGCAACACATACAGACATATGCATTTACAGACACACACAAACACAATCATTTAATTTATGTTAATCATAGCTCATTCATTGATTTACTCTCATGAGTTTCAAGTGTCTAACACTCACTCTAAGTAACAGCTTCACCAGCGTACTGAAGCTAGGTAACCACAACTGATGATGTACTGTTGTCAGTTCATCTGTCTTGTCATGGTCTCTACTAAAACATCTACTATCGCACATTATACAGTTACATATCTCCATGCATATAAACCTTTGACAATATGTCTGATCACTTTCTGCATGAGCAACACACATGCTCACCTCTACTGTCTCACTCACAGTTTCTGAAACAATAAATGGCACACATCAGCAGCCAGACCTTAATGAATCTGATGTACTTCTGAATTTACCTCACAAAAACTGCAAGTGTAGCTAAGTTAGCCAGAAATTTTACTGTAAATTATTGTCACTACACTAAGAATGTACTGCATGATATGTCAGTGATTATGGCTGTGCTTCACAATGCCCATCATAGTCCTCATACTGCTAACTGCTCTCACCCCATTTCCCACATTCAAGTATTCCTCCAGTCAACTCATCTCATGGTTACATCAGTGCCCTACCACCCATCTGCTGGGCTACACATTTGTAGATGAGGCGTTACTCTCCCACACCATGGAGAACTGTGATTGTCCAACCAAATTTCTGACACAACAGAATGTTAAGGCCACCAAGGTAGTCCATCGTCCAGTTATAGGTTTACTTATGTTCCTTTCTTGAAGTAGCTCCTCATCAGTCCATTTATTAAATTCCTGATTAATAGTACTGAAATCAGCTGCCAGCATCTGTCTTTCTCAAGACATCTCTCATCAATACTATTTTCTCAATACAACTCATCATATCATACTTTGAATCTCAACAAACGTTTTTTCTGGGTTCATAGGTTCCTCAGGTGTTTCATAGTGTAATGAACACAAGGTCCTTTTAAAGCCAAGCCATGCATTTCAGATATGTGTCACGTTATGCTATCCTGGATAAGTGTAAGCAGGTGCCTGTACAGGTCAACCTTTTGCATGATGCCTGTGTCTAATAGACACACAGGTGCCAAACCAGGAATCCATTCCCTGCTACCACTCCAACTGCCATTGTTACACTTGCAATGGCTTATGGACGAACTCTGCTTCACATGGGTGGGAAGGCTGTTCTAGCAAAGGGATAGTCTCTGTGATGCAAACCTGTCTGTTCCCCAGATACTACTTAGAGCACAACCACTGTTTCAGTGTTTAGACTGCATAATTCATATGCTTTTTTTTTGCCGATATGCACTAGGCACATCTTAGTGGGGTTTGACAATGGCGTGTATGCCAGGCTGAGACCTCACCTTATCAGCCTCTAACAGCCATAATATAGTGCTGTGCTCATGAGGCAGTAAGTGGTTTACTCTTTCATTTTGCAGACAGACACAGAGGTGGATTTTTAATAGTTTCTGTAACATGGTTGTTGGGTTGCTTGAGTTTACTGATGATGTAAATAGATGTAATGGTTGCATTTTATTATATGTTTTAGACCAGTGCTGTCCATTTACTTATGTAACTGCTCATTGAGATGTTTTTTTCTGTAAATGTATTTTTCTGTTTGTTGGTGTGGTAGGTCCTACTGCTGTTTGTTACATGAGAAAGGTACACAACAAGTTTGGGAGATGTCCTTAGATGGGCACTACAGGAAGCAGTGCTGCTGCATTTGGTTTACAAAGTGCTATAATAAGTGACAGAGAATTACAACAAAAAGAAGTGTGGAATTTAAGTTTAATAACACCCTATAGTAGTAATGCAAGGGAAATAATGTCAATTTTGAACAAAAATTGGGAAATAATTAGGAGAGCCTCACTTTTCTTACAAGGTCAAAAGCAAACCCGGATTACTTACAAGAGGGGGACTAATTCAAAGGAATTATTACAACATCCCACAGTGGAAGTGTGGCATGTACAAATGCCAAATGTGTAACTACTGTAAATACATGAGTACAGGACAAGACATCGAAGTTAAAAATATTAGTTTTAAAATCAAATTGAAGTACACTTGTCAGTCCAAGTTTGTGGTTTATGTAGCTCAGTGTCAATGCTGTGCAGCGTTTTACATAGGTAAAACGGATAGAAGGTTAAAAGAACGAGTATACGAACATCTATATAAAATAAAGACCCTTAACAGAGAAAATGCACTTGCTAGACACATTATTTCCTATCCACAACATTCATTTTTGTTCAAAGCAATTGATTCAGTTGTTGATGATAGTCGGGGGAACCCGCTTACACTTTTACTTGAGCAACTTGAGTTAAGTTGGCAAATACGCACTGGGGCAATGTTTTACCCGGGTTTGAATGAGACAATAACTTTAAACAGTATACTGAAGTTGAAAAATCTTAAACGTTAATGTGAATATGCATTTTTATAAAATGCGTTCATATTTGTGATATCTGACTTCATTTGACTCGGATATGTAAGTTTCTGACTTATTAGTTAACTAAGTAATATTATATTTTGAGAGTCAACACAATTATTTGAGATATAGTATTGTTAGTATATGTATGTTTGTATATATATTTCTATCACCATTACAGGTAGAAATTCTGAAGGAAGGGAGGGGTTGAGATGTTCTAAAATATTGTCAGTCATATTTGTTTTTAAAAAATGTTTTAAGTAGCAATAATGTGGATGTGCCTTTAAGACACAAGATTTTAATTAGAAGTGTCATGTGACAAAAAGGGTGTGTATATATTGTTTGTGTTGAAGTTTGTTCAGTTTCTGATGAAGTCTTGCCACATGTGCAAGACGAAAAGCGCTTCATTAAACTGAAAGAGAATTAAACTGAGAGAGAATTTGCTTTGGTGTTTCCAAGCTGTCTTTTTGTTTTTCACTAGTTTGTCTTATTTTGGTTCCTGTCTGTTAAACTTCAAAAGTAGTTAGAATGCCTTATGATCATCTTTGGCTAAGGAGGCGATTTTAATTTAGTAATTTGCTTTAGAAGACATTCCAAGATTCTGATTTTCCTGTTTAGACTTAGAAGGGAACTATTCCTCTGCAGAATGACATCCCTCTTGCTTTTGGGCAAAAGTTTCTTCCTCTTGTTATATAATCTGTTTATACTTGAAGTCCACCATGGTGGCTTGTTTTTATGGGAAGACCTGGTTTTGATCCAGTAAGGTACAGCAGAGTTTATGTAGTCACTTAAGTATTTGTACAGGGCATTTGCATATACTTCTGCATAGTGATCATTGGTGTCTGTGATTGTGGGTGTATATTCCATCAATACAAATTTTCAGAGGGTGGAGGAAATGTTCATAGGATCATATGCAAATACTAGTCTAATAGTCACCAGGGACTTTATAAGCCTAGCTGTGCAACCCAGATGTGTCCCTATGTATCATGGGCATTTATTAGGAGGGACTATGTCAGTTAGGAAGTTTCTAAAGGTTTGTGTGCATGTGGGGGGATATTTTAGTTTAGGTGTAGTTACTGTTTATCTCTGCCTAGCAGAGACATGGGGCCCAGAATCAGGATGGTTCCAATTTATTTTTATTTTTTTATTTATTTTTATTTTACATTTGTTGACCGGGCTAGTCCAACTGGATATATGTCCATTTTCAGTGGAGGCCCGGGGAGAAAAGCTCCACAGACAGAGTAAAATATACAAAAAACACAGGTACAATCCAAGGTTTTGTCAATCATAACAGTAAAACAGCAAAACAATCAAAACAGTAAAATATACAAAAAACACAGGTACAATCCAAAGTTTTGTCAATCATAACATATCATTTCATATATTATCTTAATAAGGAAAAAGAATAAAAATAATCATAGTACATACCAGCTATGGATTTGCATACATAGTATGTTCTGTTACACTATAGAACTTTAAATACACACACAAATATTGTTAGTAGTTAGGTAAGCATACAGTGGTTCCAATCCTACTTAAATAACAGGTAGGAAGATTAGTATCCAGAGGCGATGTATGAAGTTAGTCCGGGTTAGCACAGGGACATAACCAATGTGATTTAAGGTAAGGTTTCAGTTAGCTTTTAAATAGGGCTACTGAGGATAGGGAGGTTAGGTGATTAGGGAGAGTGTTCCAGGTTTTACCCACTGTAGTAGAGAACAACCAGCTGCATTACTGTTCTTAGGTATTTGTACTAATTGTTTGTTTGATGAGTGTAGGGTCTTATGATTGTTATAAGGAGTGATAAGGTTAGTAAGTATAGGTGTATTTGCTGGTTGATACAAGATCTTATGGACAACTATTAGTTGATTCAAAAATATTGGATTTGACAATTCCAGCCAATCTAGTTGCTTAAGATTGTTACAATGATGGTTTCAAAGGAAAAATATACTTTAAAAATGATCAGTACACAGTAGGTTCAGGTTAAGGCACTTTAATTTTGCAGCAAGGAAACAAAAACGTGCTAATGCAGAGTTTGTCTAACTAGAATCAGGAAATGCAGGCATTTTTATGCATTTTCTAATAAGACATTACCTACAAAGCTGACGTAGTGAATCACAAGTTTTGTCATCATCATTTCGTAGTGATTGTTTTTACAATATTCTGCTTGTACTATCAATTTTTGTGAGAAACTTCCTAAGAAAAACAACGTGGCCTTGGCTACCACCGGTTAGATATATGCAATGTTACCATTCAAGGTACTATGGCTAATTTGAGCACAAAGCAAGTATAGATTGCAGTTCATTTCTCTAACAGTCCTTTGTCTATGTAATCTCTAACTTCTGCAGCTGTGCATGTTCTCATACTTCGAATAGAGCTCATTGTTTAAAATCATTACATTACAGAATATAGCATTGTTCGTTCATTTCTTCCTGACCTAGCAGATAATCACCTGCTTCTCAAGTACATTTCCAAAAGGCATAAACATGACTATTGCTGTGCTAGCAATTACTAGGTCAGAGGGCATCTTGCAAGTTTCAGAAAGCACACTGCAGTTTCAAAAAGCATCTTTTAGTCTCATATGAAACTCAACTGTATATAAAATAGTGCATATAAAATAGAATGAAAAACATGTTAACTTTTTTTAGTTTCTAATCAGCATTAAGTACACACATTAATACATATTTTTCTGACATTTCCCCCCTGTTAATACTTTTTAATTCTATTTTCAAAAGAATAAACAGTTTGCTTCTTCTCCTAACCTCTTCCATTCAGGATTTGCAGTTAAGAGAGTCATTCAGTTTAAACTTATGAAAGTGTTTCACATTTCAACAATTCTTCAATTTCAGTACTTTGATACAAAGTCTCAGAAACTAATATATCTATAAATTCTTTGATTAACTTTTTCATGCAGGGAATACCACAACAAATGCATGCTCCTAATAGGAGTAATCCCACACAAATGGCAATCAGGATGTTCATTAGGATGGAACCCCACCCCCCCCAAACAAATTCTGGAAAAAGTCCGTCAGAGAGTTTGGGCCTGGTTTGGTCATGGTCGTCACTTGCTGGGTCACCTCAAGATGGTCGTTTATTTCATGCTGGTGGTCAGGAATGTACCAACAGCATTCTTCTTTTATTAAAGCGCACATACCACCTCTCGCCACTAGGGTGAAGTCAAGAGCCATGCGGTTCTGAAGCACCACAGTTCTCATAGCATTCAGTTCATCTGTCACTAATTCAAGAGCAGAAAAAGTTGCATTGCTCATAACTTCGAGAAGTTTAGACTGTTTTCTCAGCTTCCAAATCGATTTCACTGCGCCATATGCAGGGGCTATGCTAGCCCATGAAATAATGGTGTCACTCAAGTCCATGTGTGTCAGTTTATCTTTGTTTTTTACGGAGTTATGGTTTCTTCATCCTGCTTCGATTCGTCCTACTGGATTCTCGGGTCTCTTAATCGGACTTCTAGGTTTGCTGCTGACCTCTCTGACCTTTCAAATTTTTCCCTGAGGCAAAGCTGCAGTGTGTCGTATGGCCGGAACCAGGTAACCCAAAAAGCAACTGCCGGACCAATTCTCAGGTAGCCATTTATATGCTTTTTTCCCACAAACAAAATAACAATTCTCTACTTTAGTATTGATATAAGCTTGCCCTGCATGAAACATTTTCTTATCAATAATAGAAAGCTGTTTTAAAAGAACAGGATTATGCTGTATCTCATCAACACTCTTATGCATCTTTGCAAAATATGCATCATAGTTTGTATCACAAAAAGTTTTAGTCTTGCTAGGTTTAATATAACATTTATAAGAAACAGTCACATTGCAATTGCTCCAACCCACCTGAATAGTGCCATTTTTGTAAAAACATACAATCCCTTATTGTGTAACAGGTAGGTACAATGCTATTTTGTCTTGTGAATTCACAGGTGAAGTATCAAAAATCAAGTTTTCCCAGGTCTCATTGACCCCTAGGGGGACAACAGTCTTTAATAATCCCCCGTATGCTGTCGGTATAGCTGTGCAAATCCAGCAGTTCGAAACATTGAAAGTCTCAGCATACACATATTTAATTGCCTGGTAAGTGTTAAAGTTTGGATGCCAGTCTATGAGTAATGCATCACGTCTGATCAGTTCAACTTTTGTGGCTGGGAAAAGGAAAGGCCACAACAAAAAGATCAATGTTATCAGTATAGCTATCAGAATAATCATGCAAGTTTTCTGAGGTTGTTCTGCATCTCTGTTTGCTCTATACCTGGTCATTTTGTTCTCGTTGTACAACAGTAACAAGGCTTTTGTCCAGTTCAAAGTTCTTAACCAGTTTACAATGTGTCAAATGAATCCAGGACACTTGCTCTGCAATCTTGACTGCAGTGGGTGTCGACAGTAGTACCTGGTACGGCCCTTCCCACTTCGGAGAACTCCAGTTCTTTCTCTTCACAACCTTCACCCAGACCCATGCGCCTGGGGCTACTGCTGCTTCCGATGGTCTGGTTTGCTCTTTATCTGAAACAGAATTTAGCTGCAAAAGTTTGTTATTCAAAAATCGCCTCATATACCCTGCAAGTGAACTGTCAGCCTCCTGCTCTGCAGGCATGAGAGGTTTCCATTGAGGTGTATAATATGCCCTCCCAAACAGAACTTCAAAAGGGGTTAACCCTTTTGCATTTGGAACAGTTCTCATGCTCAACAGTGCCAGAGGTTAACAGTGCACCCAGTTCTTTTGTGTCTCACTAATCAATTTTCTAAACTTGTTTTTCAAAACCCCATTATGCCTCTCTACTAATCCTGCAGATTGGGGGTGGTATGCGCAATGATTTTTCAGAGATATCCCGAAATAACGGCTAAGTTGTTGTATAGTTTGATTTACAAAGTGTGTGCCATTGTCACTATAAATCTTTTCCAGTATGTCAAATCTAGGAATGATTTCTTTAACGACGACTTTTGCAACAGTAGCTGCATCTGGATTTTTAGTTGGAAAAGCTTCCACCCATTTGGAAAACATATCTATAATGACAAGGCAGTACTTCTTATTTTCGCATTTGTTCAGCTCTATAAAATCCATACAAATAGTATGGAACGGATACGGTGGTGTAGGGAAACTCCCCTGCTTAGGCTTTAATACCCCTTGTGCACAATGCTTGTTACAAACATGGCATGCTGCACAAACATTTTATTGTGTAGTTTGTAAATCCATACGTCATAAACACTCGATTCACTAACTGTACCATCCCCCCTGTTGAGACATGGCACTGCCCATGGCTCAACAAAGCTGCATATCTAAACAAGTTAGATGGTAAAATCGGTTTCTTCTCTTTGGAGATGTACAGTCCCTTCTCAAGGATTGCTCCTCGTTTTATCCACTTTTGTTTTTCTACATTTGTAGTAAGTGTCTGCATTGTTTTTAACATTTCTAAGTCTAAAATCTCAGATGGTTGTAATTCCTCACTCAAAATAAATACTTCTGAAGCTGAAGCTGCTTGTTTTGCAGCTGTATCAGCCCTCGCATTACCTTTTGAAATTCTATCCTGTTGCTTGGTATGAGCTACGCATTTGCAAATAGCTACTTTCTGAGGTAACTGAATAGAGTCTAACAAGTCTAAAATAAATTGCGCATGGTTAATTGGTTTACCAGTAGATGTTATCATTCCTCTATTTTTCCACTGCTGCGCAAAAACATGTACAGTAGAAAAAGCATACTGACTGTCAGTAAAAATGTTCACTCTCTTACCTTTTGCCAAGGTACATGCCCTTGTCAAAGCAATCAATTTTGCTGCTTGTGCAGATAAGTTGTGTGGTAATGACTTTGCTTCTAAAATCTCAGTATCAGAAACTATTGCATACCCCACTAGATTCTGTCCTGTAGGACCCCTCCTGCACGAGCCGTCCACATAGTATGTCACCTCGGCATCATCCAAGGGAACATCTGTGAGATCTTTTCTAGGTAGTGTCTTTTGCTCAATCTCCTGCAGGCAGCAGTGTGGTTTGCCATCTGCAGGGGTTGGGAGCAAGGTTGACGGATTCAAGGTTGTGCATCGTTCAGTTGTCATATGAGGTTGGCTCAACAGTATAGTCATACAGAAAAGATGTCTAGCAGGAGAAAGATATGCTACTTTTTCTTGCAGTAAAATAATCGCGACTGCATGAGGCACTCTCAATGTGAGAGGGTGGAACAATACTACTGAGGCTGTAGCCTGCAATGCCATTGCAGCTGCGACTACTGCTTGTACACAGTGGGGCAAGGATCGCACCACTGGGTCTAGCTGTGATGAATAATAAGCTATGGGGCGTTGTTTGTCCCCGTGCTGTTGTGTTAATACTGAAGTCATATAACCTTGCTTACAATCTACAGTTTGAAAAAATCATTTATGATAGTTCGGTAATCCTAAAACTAAGGAGGAAGCTATCAGTTGCTTCAGTTTGCAGAAAGCTGATTCTGCTCCTGGTGTCCACTGTAATAAATATTGTGCTGCCATCGGCTTTTTGAATATCAAGTTAGTCAGTGGAGCAGATTCCAAGGCATAGTTTGGAATCCAACTCCGACAAAAGTTAGTAGTACCCAGGAAGGACATCATTTCCTTCTTGGCAGTTGGTTTAGGTGCTTGTAATATTGCTGTTTTTCTGTCTTCATCTAATATTCTGCCTTCTTTGGATATTACGTATCCCAGGTATTTGACCTGTTTTTTCCAAAGCTGCAGTTTGTTTTTGTTTACTTTGTGTCCTTCAGTGGCTAAAAATTGTAATAATGCTATGGTATCCTCTCTGCATTCTTGCTGGGTGGGGGCTGCCAGCAGAATGTCGTCTACATAAAGTAAAATCTGACTGCCTTTCGGTGGGATAAATCCCGCCAGGTTACTTGCCATTTCTTGTGCGAATATCGTTGGACTTTCACAATATCCCTGTGGTAGTCTCGTATATGTATACCGTTTCCCCTGAAATGTAAATGCAAACCAATGTTGGCTGTCAGGGTGTATCAGTATTGAGAAAAATGCATTGCTAATATCTACCACAGAAAAATACTTTTGTTGAGGTTTTAAATCATTCAATAAAGTGTGTGGATCTGGCACCGTAGGTGCCCTGGGTATAACTGCGTCATTTACAGCTTGTAAATCTTGGATCATACGCCTTTCTCCGTTTGCTTTCTTAACAGGAAATAAGGGTGTATTACATGGTGAATCAGGAGATTCTATCAAGACTCCTTCCTTAAGTAAGGCTGCTATTATAGGTTTGATTCCTATTTCTGCATCCTTTCTCAAGGGATACTGTCTCTTTTGAGGTCTAAATGCTGATTTTGGCGTGATAGTAACTAGTCCTGCTGTACGAATAAGTCCTACATCTGATTTCCTTGTTGACCAGAGAGTTTCTGGTATGTCTCGTAAGGCTTTTTCCTCTTCCTCTAGTAAAAGTGCTACTCAGCTATCCTCACTTGCCTGTGAGTGTACAGCTGGGTGTGTCTGCATTATCCAATTTAATTTCCGCTTTTGTACTCCCTGTTCGGAAAGTTCTAACTCTGTCTGCTTTTCCCACCTTGTGACTTTTTCTCCTAGGTCGGCCCACTTCAAATTTCTATCTTTAGTCAAACTCACATGTGGTAATCGATTAGATTTGTAAAGTGCTAGGAATTCCTGGAGCAATGAACAGCTTACTACACTGTTTCCTTCTGTGTCCCAGTACAGATTTCGTAATACTAATCTGTTAGCATGGTTTCTAAACAGTTCTTGCTCATATTCTTTATCAGGTCCTGGTCTGTTACAGTAATATAGAGTGCAATGCAACAAATGCTGTTTATCAGTGTCAAGGGAGGGGGATTTACTGATGGCTACGTTCATCAGTTCTTTGGTTACTGCCTCTGGACCAGTTGTAACTAAGACCTGGCTGTTGTTTCACCCTCCGGTCGCACTACAAAAGTATTCATTTGTTACTGTGCTTCCATACCCTGCATAGTTGGAACTATGGCTATGCCAAATATCTGCATTAGGTCCCTGCCCAAAAGGTTCACTGGGCATTTTGCAGAAACAACAATTTTGCTTTTCTAGGTCATCCCTGAAACTGGGTCGGTTATCGCTATGTTGTGGGAGAGTGGCTCCCGATACAGCTGTCCATTAGCTGCTTTCACTAATATGTAGTCAAGTGATTCTGAATTTTCTGGTAGTTTGGAAGGATGTATCAGGGTCTGTGAAGCCCCTGAGTCACACAGGAATTTAACTTCCCTCCCCTCTACCAGAAGTGTAACTTCTGGTTTTGTGTCTGCTAAGTAGAGCTCTAAGCTCAATAATGCTAAGTCCAAAATTTCATTTTCTTCATTATCTGTGAATTCATTTACATCCTTTATTTCTTCTGTCACATCCTCTACCCCTTCTATCACATTTGCATTTGTCTTTTCTTGCTTATTCCTATCCAGTGATTCTTGACTATCATATAGTCATTCCTCACCCTCCTTGTCTTCTGTGGTTACCTTTTTATTTTGCCTGCAATCCCTTGTTAGATGTCCTTTTTTCCCGCATTTAAAACATTCACCCCTTTTCTTTCTGTCTTCAAAGTCTTCTGATCGCTTATCAGATTGTTTGTTTCCCTGGATATTTTTCTTACACTTCTTCCCAGTTTGTACTACAAAGACTTCTGATCCATCTTCTACTGCAAATACTTGAGTTTTCTTTTTCTTTTTGCTATTAAAATGCCTTTCGGCATGTCTTGCATATTCAAGTAGTGACTGTAATCTACTTGTAGGATGATCTACCATGTGCTTTGTAATAAAGCTGCTAATGGGTGCAATACTGCCTTTTAAAAATGCATTCTTTAGCTGTTGCTCATATGGGGAATCATGTGTTTGGTCTTCAGGTACCTGCATTCCACAATGGTTATTAAAACATTCTAATAATATGGCATAATATCTATCAACAGTTTCACCTTCTTGTTGTATGCACTGATTAATGCAAGTCCAATCAGCCCTAGGCTTCCATTTCTCAGAGATTCAGTCTGTCAGACCTTTCACTCTGTTGTCCAATTCTGTATTACTATGTAGGAGTGGTCTAAGCTCTGCATCACGGGGATTCCAGTTGCCACTGATCATGTGCCAATCTGGACCTACAATTTGTCTAACTACTTTCTCTACTTCCTCTCCATTCAAATGGTAACTTAACCTCATGCCCTGTAAGTCTTCTAAGAATTTTCTAAAATTAACTTTTGGATGGGGAATTCCCTCTGTGGCTTTCCGGATGTCTTCCGGTGTCCACGGTCTATATACTAGAAGAGTTGGATCCTGTCCTGCCTGTCCTGCCTGCGGATTTGGTACTTCTATGAGTGGACATATCTCTTCTTCACTCATAGCTTGTGAATTTTTATTCATTTCATATAATTCAATATCCCCTCTTAAGTTTCATGTTCGAGACCTGGTCTCGATAGGATCTCTGACAAATGGTTTTGGTTTTGCAGGAACAGCTGGGTATAGCGGAGGTGGATCAGCTTGTCCACTCGCTTCATATTCTGGTAAGGGGCGGAGGGGCGGAGGAGGGCTGTTGCTATTACCAAGTTATTGTCTTCTTTATCTAAGAACATTGCTTTTGAATTTTTAATCTTTTGTTCCCTGCGGTTTGTTTCCTCAAGCCACCTGTGTGCCTGAGGGACTCCTAATTGTCATTGCTTTTTTAGCTGACCTTTTGCATCTGTTTTAAGTTGTCTAACAAGTTTAATAAGTGAAGGTTTATCTAAATTACCATCAAATTTGTATTTATCAACCCATTTTGTATAATACCTAACATTATCGGCACGCTGTAATTGCATATATTTCGCGTCTTCGGTTAAGGGCGGGTCTCGGGAACTTTTCATGCACTGATTTCCCATGTTGCCTTAGCTAAGTTAGAAATTGTTACTTAACCCTTTTTATCACGTGGTACCACGATTTACAACTTTTCACAGTTTATCTAGAATAACTGCCTACCTATTCTGTTTCCCTGATCTATGACAAGACAGCAATCTTTTTGTCCCTGATCTGCACATGCAAATCTCCCTGACAAAACAATACTGTAACAAGTCCCTGATCTAAAACAGAAAAAAGGTAAATTCCTCCTTACCTGACCCTCCATGTGTTGATCCACCAGAACGTTGACTCGTCCTCCAATCCCAGATCAGAAACAGTGGCTGGCCTCTTTCAAACGACAATTCAGTCGGAGGTCTTTCAAAGCAGAAGAGCTGACGTGGCCACTTCTCCATATGGGTGCAAGCCACCGGGCCCAATTCTGACCTGAGCCTAGAGTGAGAGATATGTTTCCGGTCCGAAGGACCAAACTGTCAAAGGAAAAATATACTTTAAAAATGATCAATACACGATAGGTTCAGATTAAGGTACTTTAATCTTGCAGCAAGGAGACAAAAATGTGCTAAATAGGAGTTTGTCTAACTAGAATCAGGAAATGTAGGCATTTTTATACATTTTCTAATAAGACATTGCCTACCAAGCTGACGTAGTGAATCACAAGTTTTGTCATCATCATTTCGTAGTGATTGTTTTTACAATATTCTGCTTGTACTATCAATTTTTGTGAGAAACTTCCTAAGAAAAACAACGTGGCCTTGGCTACCACCGGTTAGATATATGCAATGTTACCATTTAAGGTACTATGGCTAATTCAAGCACAAAGCAAGTATAGATTGCAGTTCATTTCTCTAACAGTCCTTTGTCTATGTTATCTCTAACTTCTGCAGCTGTGCGTGTTCTCATACTTTGAACAGAGCTGATTGTTTAAAATCATTACATTATAGAATATAGCATTGTTCATTCATTTCTTCCTGACCTAGCAGATAATCACCTGCTTCTCAAGTACATTTCCAAAAGGCATAAACATGAATATTGCTGTGCTGGCAATTACTAGGTCAGAGGGCATCTTGCAAGTTTCAGAAAGCACACTGCAGTTTCAAAAAGCATCTTTTAGTCTCATATGAAACTCAACTGTATATACAATAGTGCATATAAAATAGAATGAAAAACGTGTTAACTTTTTTTAGTTTCTAATCAGCATTAAGCACACACATTAATACATATTTTTCTGACAGATGGGTTCTATAAGTTGTCCCAGTTCCAAATCTGGCAATATTGTCGTAGGAACTAACCAGTTTGTTCAGATTGCTTTTACCTAGTTTATTGTAAATAGGGGAGGCGTATAGTAGGGTTGAGATTAAGTGGGTATGGGTGATGGTGGTCCTGGCTAGTGGAGTCAGAAAGGGTTTGATCCTGTATAGGGAACCTAATTTTTTGTTTACTGTTTTTATGGTGTTGTTGATGTGAAGTTCAAAGGTGAGGTTATTGTCTATTAGTACCCCAAGTAGTTTTGTGGTAGGATCAGGAGATATTATAGTTCCATTGCTAGATGTAACAGTAAAGTTTAGTGGGGTGGCCCTACGGGTGGGTGTAAATAGTAGCATTTTTGTTTTTTTAGGGTTCAGGATGAGGCATCGGTGTAGAAGACAATTTTTTACTATGCTACAGACGTTTTTGGTTAGGGACTGAAGTTTGGATGGAGAAGTGGCAGAACATATTAGTGTGGAGTCGTCTGCGTATTGGATACAGGTAGCTTGTGGTATTATAGAAAACAGGTAATTTGTAAAGATAGAGAAAAGGAGAGGACCCATGATGGAGCCTTGTGGGACACCAAGGACAACTAGGAGGTGGGAGGACAGGTTATTTTCCCTTAGCACAACTTGTTTCCTGTTATTTAAGTAAGATTGAAACCACTGTATAGCAAAGGCATCCAATGACAAGTTTTTGAGTATGTTTATGAGGAGGTTGTGATTAACCATGTCGAAGGCTTTTGACAGATCAATAAAGAGGGCTGAGGATAGAATGTCACTATTTCGATTTCTATTAATGCAATCAGTAAAGGATAAGAGAGCAGAGTTAGTGCTATGAAATGGTCTGAAGCCATGTTGACAGGTGGCTAATAAGTTGTTTTATAGTAGGTATTTTAAAAGTTTCTTATGAATACATTTTTCCATGATTTTTGCCAGTGGGGATAGTATGGCTATCGGCCTATAGTTAGATAAGTCTTTGGAATTGCCACCTTTATGCAGGGTGATAATATGTGAAACTTTCCAGAATGATGGGATGGTACCTTCAGTAATGGTTCTATTAATGAGGATGGATATGGGGTAGGCTATAGCTTTTGCAGTTTTCTGCAGGTATTCAGCAGGTAGTAGATCTGCAGAGAGAGTGGTGGGTTTAAGTTTCTGAATGAGGGTGCAGATGAGGGATGTAGGAACAGGTTGAAAATGAAATAGTGGTGGGCTGTTGGAGGTGTTTGATGAGGAAGATCTGGTGTCAGGGGATAGTTGATTAGCTAGAGATTGTATGGTCTCTGTAAAAAATGTGTTAAAAGAATTGGCTACTTGTTTGGGATTGTTGTGATCAGAGCCTGAGGGAGTGGGAGTGACTGAGCGACCTGGGTGTAAGAGTTTATTGATCCCTGACCAGAATTTTTGAGGTTTATTTTGGTGGGTGTGTTGAAGCTGGCAGTAGAAGTTTCTTTTGTCTGACAATATAGGCTCATAGGTTCATAGGTAGGTACTAGGCTATCTGCCCGAAGGCATTTATAAGCCTAGCCAGAATGTGTTGGCTTTCACCACCCCCTTAGATTAGTTCCCTGTGCCTCTGTCCAGCAGAGCTATTGAAGTGATCCCTGGGGTAAACTTTCTGTTTCCCATCCACTCGTCAAGGTTTCTCTTGAAGAGGGTTAGCGAGGAGGTATGTCTAATGTAGATTGGAATCTTGTTCCAGAGCATGGGAAGTCTCTGGGACAGGAATCTATCCCTCCAGCACGTCCTATTTATTGTTGTGGCGAGGTTTAGATCCCTGGAGTGTGTGGCTCGAAGGGATATGGTTTTCTTTAGGTGGAGCATATCCGTCAATTCTGGATTGCACATGGCCTTGTATGTCAGGCAGAGATCACCTCTGAGTAGGCGGTATGCAACCAAGTACAGCTGGAATTTCTTCAGTCAAGCTGCATAGGGCATCTGCTTGAGGCCAGTGATCCTCTTGGTGAGGTACTTCTGTGGTCTTTCCAGTTGTTGCAGGTGTCTTGTAAGGTACATCCCAAATGGGGCATTGCACTCTATGATGGGTCTGATGAGTGATGCATAGAGGGGCCCAATGACCTCTTTCGATCTGGATGCAAACCCTTTTGTGATTAGGTGAACAACATAGAAGGATTTTCTAACAACTTTGGCAATGTGATTATCAAAGGAGAGGTTACTATCTACTTGGATCCCCAGATCCCTTATTATGTCTTCCATATTTAGGGGGCTACCACCTATGTGGTAGTTTGTGGGTAATTTGTTTTTTCCAAAGGGGATGATTATGCACTTTTTGGTATTTAGCTTGAGGCCATGGTTTTGACACCATGTATCTGTCTCAGTGAGACCCTTTTGGAGGATGTCTGTGTCAGCCGGAGAGTCAATTATAGCCCCTAGTTTGCAGTCGTCTGCAAACTTGGTCAGCCATCATCCTCCTGTGCTTGCCTGTACCTCTGAGAAGTATATTGAACAGGAGGGGTCCTAGGACTAAGCCCTGGGGAATGCCACTTGTAACCGGTTTAGAGTCAGACCTAGCTCCTGCATCTCTTACCATGTGGGTTCTGTCCATGAGCCAGTTGGCAACCCATCTCATGATGTAGGGGTTTATGTTCAGGCTGGTGAGCTTGTCTATAATACCTGAGTGGGGAATGGTGTCAAAGGCCTTTGCAAAGTCTAGGTAAGCTGTGTGGACCACTTTTCCCTCATCTAAAGCCTTGGTAACTGTCTCAAAGAAGTTCACCAGGTTTAGGAGGCATGACCTGCCCTTAACAAAGCCGAACTGGGAAGGGTCCAGTGTTTGTAGGTTTTCAATGTCTCTGTTAATGAGATCCATAATGATGTGCTCCATAGCTTTGCAGACCAAGCTAGTCAGGCTTATAGGGCGATAGTTCCCAGGGTCCATTGTGGCTCCACCTTTGTGGAGTGGAATAACCATTGCTGTGTGCCACTCTGTGGGCACGTAGCCTGTGGAGAGGCTGAGTTTAAACATGGTGTTTAGATGAGGGGTTAGTTCATCTTTGAGCTAGTGTAGGACGCAGTCTGGAACACCGTCCGGTCCCATTGATGCTGTGTTTTTGGCTTTGGAGGGTGCTGTTTTAACCTGAGTGTCTGTGATTTCAGGGGCACTACATTCTTCTGTTATAGTTATGGGCCATTTTGGGGGTGAGGGGGGGGGGTGAAGTTTGCACTGAACCTGTCTGCCAGGATGTTGGCTATATCGGTCAGTTTAGTGTATTTTCTACCATTCTGCACTAACTCCAAGCAGATCTGAGAATTGCCACTTAGATTCTTGACATAACTAAAGAATGCCTTGTGGTTATCTTTGGAGTCCATGGCAATTTTTCTTTCGAAGCTAGCCTTGGATGATTTTATGAGGGAACGTAGTTGCTTGCTGATACTGATCAGGGATGTTTTTCCTTCTTGGGATTTTACTCTTTTTTGTACTAGTTTCCTCCTCCTATTGTATAGCTTGTTTATGGCAGGAGTCCACCAGACTGGTTTCCTTTTCTTGGAGGAGTGAGTCTTAGTTTAGTTTGGGATAGCACGATCCATGCATTCTTGTAGGTGCCCGTAGAGTGCATTAGTAAAGGATTTTGAAGCTTGGACAGCATTATCCTTTAGCATGGGGGCTTTGAAACTTCCCACCTCGGACTTAAGTGACATGAAGTTTGCTTTTGAAAAGTTTTTCGTGGTGGTTTCTTTGACTGGGGGTGGTGGTGGAATGTGCATATCCAGAGTGATTACTTTATGGTCAGATCTAACCAGCGAAGGGTTGACCTCCAGTGTGGAACACTGGTCGCCCAAGTTGGTGATGACCAGGTCCAATATGTTGTCACCTCTGGTGGGGGTGTTGACCAGTTGATCCAGGGCATTTGAGTTTATAAATTCTAGGAAATGTTGGGCAGGGGAGTTTGTACTTGAGTAGTTCTCCCAGTTAATGTTTGGGTAATTGAAATCACCCAATATCAGGGTATTTGGTAGGACCTTTATGTTTCCCAGTGTTTCCAGGAATGTGGAGTGGGGGTCCTGGGACATGGTGGGTGATCTGTAGCAAGCTATAATTTGAATAGCAGTTTTGCCTGTTGTTATTTGCATGTGGATGATCTCTGAAGATTCATGCTGTGCTACTAACCTGGAGGTGTTGGTATCCTTGATGAATATGGATACTCCCCCATCTTTTGTATTTCAGTCCAGGTTTTGTGGCCGAAATGTATGGTATGAGTTGTAGCCTGGTAGTGCTGGGGTGCTCTCTGGAGCCTTAAACCAGGTTTCTGTTACTGCACATATATCGATTTTCTTAATACTGAGGGGTGCCTTGAGTGCGTGCATTTTGAGGTTTAGACTTCTGGCATTGAGTAACATTACCCTCCAGTTTTTTGTTACTTGTGCTATTTATGGCAGTGGGTTTGTCTTTTGAGCCTTGCCTAAAAAGGTACTATGGGGGTGGCAAGAGCCTTGGCCAGTATTCGAAAGCCTAAGGGTGACAGGTGCAAGTCATCTCTAGCGAAGCAGCGTGGCTTGTTGAGCATGTCATCCCAGGCTGACAGACACTGGATCCCCTTTGAATGACACCAGAAGCTTAGCCAATTGTTGAAATTGATATTTTTTTTCTCTATAACGTGGTATCATTCTTGGTGAGGGCAGGATGCTACTCAGGGTCAGGGTCATACCGGCCTGGGCTACGTGATCAGAGAGCTCCTCCATGTCTCTTTTCATGTAGTCCAGGGAGGTATGGCTCAGGTCATTCACACCAACATGGACAATGACAGAGTCATATTTGTACTTGTTCTGGAGTGACCTGAGTGCTTGCGTTATGTGGCGAATCCTGGCACCTGACAGGAAGCTAACAGTAACCTTTTCCTTGTTCAGCCTAGTGAGTGGGACATCAGTGTGCCTGACAATAGAGTCACATATTACTAGTGTGTTGGGTATGTTATTTTGCCTTAAGGGCTGTGATTGTGTGGCACACTGGTTTTGTGAAGTATGTGTTTCATGGTTTGTGTTGGGGGGGTAGAGGTTGCTTGGATGTCTGCTTCGGAGGTCTCTATTACTTTTGCAGATTTTTATTTAGAGCCTCTGAGTATGTTTTTGTGTATTTATGTGTGTTTTGTGCCGGTGCTGGTTTCATAGGTCTATGTGAGACTGGTGGTGTGATGCAAGTAATTGCCTTCTCCTCTTGGCTGCCTGGTCCAGTCTTGGGTTGAGAGAGCTTAGCCTCCAGTTTGGTTGTATAATTGCATCTCTTGCATGTATTAGTGTCTGGTAGAAGGAGGAGGGGGTTGTCTGTGTACATGAGGCAATTGTAACATAGCCTCAATATGCCCAGATTCACCCGTTTGGCTTTCTTTGTTTAATTTCTTAACTGTCTGAACTTTAATTGATCTGAAGGGCATTTTGTTGTACACCAGCTAACCTAGAGTTTACTTCTGTGAAGTATTTTTTGTTTGGTAGTTTTGGAAAGCCACGGGGCAGGTTTAGTCCTTATTCTAATTGTGCGTGTAGGGGCATGGCAATCTAGAGTGGCTAAGAATTTAGAATTAAAGTATGTGACTGCATTGTCTAATGATAGCTGTTTCAGAGGTGACCAGTCACATGATATAAGTTCTTTTTGAAAGTTGTCTGGGTTGAAATTTTTGTTAGTCCTTATTGTCTTATAAATGGTTTGGTTAAGAATATCAGTCTTATACCTGATTAAGAAGGTGAGAGAGTGGTCGCTCATGTCTTCAGGGAGGGTACCTACTTTGTAAGTTTGGTGATTAGTATTAGTGAGAATCCAATCAAGGGTACTTTTGTTGTTATTATGTTTATTGGTTCTGGTGGGGGATGTGATAGTTTGAGTAAAGCCATAAAGGTTTATATGAGTAGCAGGCTGATCAGATGTACAACCCTTCCAGTTAATATTAAAGTCGCCGAGTACTATAGTTTCCTGCGGGTAGTTGGTGGAAAGCCAACTTAGAATAGTCTCTAAAATACTAGTATTGTTGCCTAGGTGGAGGTAGATACAGATCATGTATATGGATTTGCATTTGTTAAGCTGAATTTTGGAAATAAGAATTTCTGCATTACTAGTTTGTGGAGGTATGGAGTCTATACTGGTTACTTGTAATCCATATAGCTACTCCTCCACCCTTTTTAGAATTACGGTCTAATCTCAGGATATTATAGCTGGGAGGAATAACCACATTGTCTTGCATTGTTGGCTTGAGCCAAGTTTCAGTAAGACAGGGGATGTCAAATGAATGTACATCCATGAGGGCATGTAGGTGAGCAACTTTATTATTAATGCTGCAAATATTGAGATGAGCTATTAGGAGGGAGTTGGGGGGGGGTCTGTTAAGCAATTGTGGATTATTAAGAGTTGGTGTATGTGGCTCAGGGGTTATGGTAGAGTTTGGGCCTGGATTAGGATGTATATCACCATCAATTAGGGAGTGGGCTTGTATTTTCAAAGTCTGTTTTAAGAATTTACATATTAGGTCCTGGCATTTCTTGGTTCTTGGGTTGTAGTATTTAATGTGACTAAGTCTGTGAAATTTAGCTGGTAAATACTTTGGTGGGCAGTATGTGTAAGTGTGTCTGTGATGGATTAATATTGTTGGTGTTGAGGTTTGCTTTGTGTGGTTGTGAAATCCTAGACAGTTAAGGTGTTCATCGAAGGTAAGTAGGTAAGTTATAGTTAAAATAGGAGTGAGAGAAAAAGTAAGGGTTTGCGGTTTGTTAGGGTAGTTGTGGATGACATTGTGGAAGAATAAATATATGGTAATAATGTAGGATGAAGTAATGATAGTTAAATAAGGTGATGACTATTGGGAATTGGGTATTATTGCTTTAAGGGGTTGGACCTTGTAATCGGTTGTAGGGTTGGAGGTGTGGCTAGTGTGTATAAATCTAGAAGTACTGGAGGCGGGTGAGATTTGGGGGCAGGGTAGGGGAGTGGAGTGAGCCAGCAGGGCGAATGGAGTGGGTAGAGCCACTGAAGGAGTGAAGCCATGGAGGACAATCAGTGTAGAGCTGATTGCTAAGGAAAGTGTAGGTAGGGAAAGGGTAGGAGGTAAGATCCTTGATACTAGGGGTAGTAGGCAGTGAAGTAAAGGGATGTAAAAGTAATGAATAGAGGGATAGAGTGGGACTGCAACTTCGGCAAGCAATGAAAAGCTTGATGCCTGGGGGTATAAGTTGAGACAGTAGGAGAGATCTATGAGAAAAATGCCACCTAGTGGTCAAAGGCTTTATAGCAGTAAAAAAAGTTTAATGGGAGGTAGCAGGTCTAGAATATGAGGAGGGAAAGATATCAGTTACTTACAGAGGGTACAAGGGGGAAGGTAGGCTATTTGGGGAAAAAGGAAGGTTTTGCTGTTGGCCATCCTGACTTGGGAGTGTAAATTAAAACATGGACTATAAAACAGTATATTTCTATTGACAGTAGTTTGAGAGACACATACTTTCAATTATTTGTATTAATTTCCTTGAGGGACTGTATCACAGGGAGAGGAGAGTTCCAATTCCTTTGTTTAGGCAGGTTTATGTGGAATTATGTTGCTGTTCAGCAGACTGGGAAATCCTTAATATTAGTACCGAACAAGCAGGTTGGGAAGGCTGGCTATATAAAGGGAGAGAGAATCAAAGAGGTAAGGGATGCATATTATTAAACACACTTACAAAACAAGCATTACAATGAACATACTAGCACGTCAATCAGATATGTACGGTCAATATTCTAAATATACCAAGTATCAATTAAATATTGTAAGGCTAGCTGAATACAGTTCAGTGGGTAACAACAACGTCATTAGCATCTTATAATTCAACAAAGCTGCTAAAAACCCAATCTAAAAATGGTCCGAAACATTGTGCAAACAATAGTAAAACTGCTGAGGAACAAGGTACGCAGTTATAATATAAGCAAATGCAGTTTAGGTACAGTATGAAAAACACAGTCACTAACAGAACATGGTACACAATAAAAATGTTGGCAAATGCAGTTTAGAATCAGAATGAAAAGACAGTTGCTAGCCTAACATGGCGTATGCTATCTCAAATAGACAACTATGACATTTGTAGTGTGCAAAATAATAACTGTGCAGATAGGGCTCATATAGATTAGCTTGTGTTATATTCAAGTATCCATATATATGGATTCATGTATCCTGAGATGCTATATTAAGGTAGCGTTGTTGAGGTAGATAAGGAACGCACTGCTAATGTGTGCTAAATTCTACCACTACTTCTTAAATACACTGCTCTATAACATACATAGAGCTAGATTACCCAGGTAGAGTGTAGATTCTCTGTTTTATAACAGAAATAGAGCTAGTTTCACTGTTTTGTAATATAAGTAGTTACATTACACCCGCGCTAAACCGCCATAATAGCTTAGCGTACCTGGCTGTCATTAGAATCCGAACAGTTAGAATAGTTTAAAACATATTAAAGTTTTTATAGCAGCTTCAACTAATGGCTAAAATGCCATAACAGCTTAGTGTACATGGCGTTCCTTAAAATCCGAACAGTTAGAGTTCTCATCAATTGGTGAAGGCTATGCTTAGAGTTAGGGATGGATTCTGCTTCACACTGATGGGGCGAATTCCAGAGCAAGATGATCCTCTGAGACTTCTTTCTCGCCAGCATGTCCTATTTATGTTCCAAGCAAAATCTAAATCCTTGGCCCTTGTAGTTCTGATGCTGTTTGTTTTGCAGATGTGCAAAAGGTCCATCAGAGATGAATCGGAAGATTGTTTTGTGTGCCAGGCATAGATCATCTCTCTGTAACCTGTAGGAGACTGGCGATCATTATACGAAAATGTGTCTATACCCTGGCTTCTCCTGATAAGGAACCTTTGTGGGAGTTTCAATTGTTGTATATGTCTGGTCAAGTACATGCCAAGAGGGGAATTATACTCAATGATGGGTCTGATAAGGACTGAATATAGTGGCAATACATCTTCACTGGAGCTGGATACAATGTACTTTCTTATTAAGTTGGGTGTCACAGTATGATAGTATGATTTTCTTACCACCATGGCCACATATTGGTTAAAGGGCAGATTACTGTCTACATATGTTCCCAGGTACCTAACAAGTCAATACCTAGGGGTGTCATATCAATGGAGTAATTAGCCTGGTGGCGTTTTCCCCAAAAGGTACTATAATGCTTTTCTTGGAATTGAGTTTCAATTCATGGCTATGGAAATAGTCCTTTGTCTATGTTAGACCTTCTTGTAAGATGTTTGTGTCGCTGGGAGGGGAATTTATGATGACTCCCAATTTGCAGTCATCTGTGAACTTTGTCAGCCAAAGGCCCTCAACATTAACCTTTATCTCTGAGACATATATGCCAAATAGAATGGGTCCCAGCACAAGGGTACCCTACTGGTGGAGGTGGTCTCACCACTCCTGACTTCCTGGGTCGTGTCTGTAACCCAGATAGCAAACCAGTGAGTTATCTAGGGGGTTTATGCATAGTTTGGTGAGTTTGCCAACTATACCTAAGTGGGATTTTGTATCAAATGCTTTAGAGAGGTCCAGGTAGGTGGTATGCCTTGGTGACTTTCTGAAAGAAGATCAGTAGGTTTAATAGCCATGCCCTTCCATTGACAAAGCCAAACTGGGGTGGGCCCAGTGTCTGAAGGTTTTACATATTAGACTAGTCAGGCTACCAGGTCTGCAGTTTCTAGGGTGGGTTGATGGTACACCCTTATGAAGAGGGATAAACATTGCAGTCCTCCATTCTCATGGCACAAAGACAGTTTTGAGGCTATAGTTGAAAACTGACTCAAGGGACCTCGACAGGTCCTGTTTCAAGCTGTTTGGGAGGCATCCTGGAATACTGTCAGGGCCCACTGAGGCTGTGTTTTTGGGTTTACAGAGCATCCCACAGGATCTGCTCCCTGCTAATGATTGGAGGCTTATACTTGTAGGTGTTTCATGGGGGAGGCAGGGGTGAAGTCTGAGCTGAATTTGTCAGCCAGCAGATTCACTATGTTGCTCTGCTCAAAGAATGTGGCACCACTGATCACCAGTTTGGCATACTGCTATGTGTTGAGTTTGACATTACAGACATAACTGTAGAATGTCTTGTGGTTGCCCTTTTTTCAAATACTTTATTGAATTCTCACTTGTGACATAAGCAAATTTACATTTATTTAAAGTAATCAAACTATATTAACATAAACATTATACTTCACGCATACGGCTATGTATCATATAACCTAAGCAACATTACATAAATTAATCAATTCCTACTTTTCTAAATAAGAAACATCTTTATTAAACCACCACTTAATACATAGGCAGTCATACATTTATATAAATGAGAACAAGCCACACAGACACACTCCCAGTTGCAAACGTTACACATCACTTATAATCTACCCAATCACTGTCAGACATTACACAGCTCATTTAAATCCTGCTGCCTTTTAAACCTCATTCCTCCACTGTATGTATTGTTCCCACAATTCACATTCTTTCCTATGTAGTTTACTCCTACCCTTTTATAAAGATCTCAATTCCAGTTATTTTATCTCTATTACTATATTCACTACTTGTAGTATAATTGGTTGAAATTTTGATTTCCATTTTCTAGTAATTGCTTTTTTGTAAGCCACCATTATTAGACACAGCAATGCCTTACCATGTTTAGACAATTCAGATTCTGTATCATAGCTTAGAAAAATCATCTCGCTCGTCAGATCAATCTTCCCACCCAGCATCTCCAGGTCTATATCACATCAGCGAATGCTAAAAATAGCGAAAACTGATATATCAAACTTCAAAGTCTGAAAGCTGAAAACAGCAAAGGAACAGATCAGCAATTTTTTTCCCAGGGAAAATAATTCACAGATTCAAAAAAAAAAAAAAAAAAAAAGAGTATACAGTCAAAATTAAGTGGGGGCCTTCACCACCCACACACCCCCAACTTAAATATACCAACTATGAGATCACACCACAGTGGAGAAAACAGCAAAGCCTTGGGAAAAAATTTGCTGATCCGTTTCTTCACTGTTTTCAGCTTTCGAACTTTGAAGTTCGATGTATCAGTGTTTGCTATTTTTAGCTTTCGCTGATGTGATATTGACCCTCATCTCCGACAATCCTTAAAGATTGCCAAGTCATTACACTTCCAAAAAAGACATTTCCAATTACCTCTTTCTTCCTTGTCACACCTCCAACATTTGCTGTCTGCATAAGGAAAAATTCTCTGGAGTCTACTCTGGGTATCGAAATAGTTACGTAAACATTTCCAGGCAAAAATCCAAAATCTTCTAGATTTTCCTGCATATTTGGGAGACATGCATATATCCTCCCATTGTTTCTTTGTGAATTACTTATCCAATCTCTCTTCCCAATCCTTTCTAACTTCCTTTGATTGATTTTTACAGTTATCATGCAGTATTTTACATGCTCTACTAATTATTCCTTTTTTTTTAATGGCAGCTTATGTTCTAGAATTCTGCTATAAAATCTACCAGTGTTGGTCTTTTGTTTAGGACCCCCCCTATTTCTTTTTCTTTTCCTTCCCTGTCAGGGATTGATATCAGAGTACAGGCAATCACTAAACTGCAGTCTAAATAAATTCTTGGCATCTTCCCATTCTGTCATCTTTCCCTCTCTAGTTATTTGCTCCCAGTACATTGGTTCCTGGCCAGTTTTCACCAGTAAATTCCATTCCCCTCTTGCCTATTGTCTGTATCCCTAATTGCAGTTAACCCTATCAGCAGAATCTCCTTTCTCCATTCCCATGTTGGATTAGTTCTTACAATACATTCTGCTACTTTATAGATATAATATTCTGTATGGTTATTATTATTCTTCTTAAAGGCCTGTATCCAAAATCCCAGCCTCTCCTTGTTTCTTGAAACCACCCCCCTGTTTCATCATCATCCCTTTCCACTTTGAATTATAGTGTTTTGCTTGTGTTACATATAGGAGTCTTAACTGAGCAGCTCTGAAGTACTCCTTCAAATTGGGTAATCCCAATCTGTCTTGTTCTACTGGAAGAATCAGCTTATCCCACTTGACTCTTGCTGTCTTCCCCTCCCTGATAAAGTCCTTCAACTCTTTAATTGCTATCCGCAACTTCTCCACTGGGTGATAAAAATATGCCTGACCTGTGTATAAGACTAAAGGGATTAAAAAACATTGTAACTGCTTGCATCTTACTATCCATACCATATAACAAAGCTTCCATTTTCTCAGTTTTTGTATTATCTATTGTTTAGTCTCTTTCCACATGGTGCAGCAGTTAGCGTTGTCGCCTCACAGCAAGAGGTTCTCTGGTTCAATCCTCGGCTGGGGTGCCTTCTGTGCAGAGTCTGCATGTCCTCCCTGTCGTTGCGTGGGTTTCCTCCGGGTGCTCCGGTTTCCTCCCACATCCCAAAGGCATGCTGTAGGTGGATTGGACACTCTAAATTGGCCTTAGGTGTGAGTGTGTGTGTGTGCCTTCCGTGGAAGGTTGTGCGCCGGGCTGGCAACTTGACACCGTAAAACTCCACTGCCAATCATGAGCGGACAGGTGATCCACTGTGGTGACCCCTAATCCCGGAAAAGCCGAAAGAAGAAGAAGTCTCTTCCCACATGTCCTTAAATGCCACACTAGAATCGTTTTTAATCCATACTCCTAAATACTTAATTTTATCATATCCCCATTAATACGGATATTCCTGAACCATTTTGTGTATCGGTACATAATTTTTTATCCTGAAAAGATCTGAAACGGTCTCAAAATGTTCTACAATACTGTGATGTTTCTTTCTGGTTTTGTTATGTATAAAATAATATCATCTTGACTACCATACCAATTATATCCTTGAATTTCTATGTTCCTTATTTTCTTTGCCAATGGTTCTAAATATAATGCAAATAATAAAGAGGAAAGAGGACACCCTTCTCTGGTTCCTCTGCTCAAGCAGAAATTACCAGAGAGGACCCCAGCCATTTTAATTTTTGCCTGTGGTCCCTCATGTATCCTCCTAATCAACCTTATTATTTTTTCAGGAAATGCAAATGCTTCCTTGCCCTGCTCATAAAGTCCCAACTTACTCTGTCAAATACTTTCTCTGCATCAAGACCCACCAACAACAGTGGTATTTTCTTACATTCTGGTTCCCTCTGAAGCATCAGTGTTCTGTTAATATTGTCAAATGGTTGCCTCCCATCCACAAAACCACATTGATCCATATCCATCAGTTTTGGCATTACTTTTGCCATTCTTTTAACCATTATAAACACAAACAATTTATAACCATGGTTTAGTATTGAAATGGACCTGTATGAAGCTGGATCTGATGGAGCTTTACCCTCTTTAGGTATTACAGCTCCCACAGCTTTCTTCCATAATGTTGGTACTTCTCCTCCTCTTAAAAAAACTGTAAACAAAACCTTCCAAATCTTTATCAGTTTTTTTCTTCCTAGATTCCAAACTTCCACAGGAATACCATCTATTCCTTGGGACTTTGCTGTAGATTGATTATACATCACAGTTTTTATCTCATCACCTCCTATCCTAACAGTTAGTAATTGAGGCTCATCTACTGTTAACTTTAGCATATTTAATTCTTCCATAAACATTTCCATTTGTATCTTTTCTTGATTTTTCATATTTCTGTGCTTTATAGAGACTCTCAAAGAATTTCTGAAATACGTCTGATACTTCTGCAGGATATCTTGTTACCTTCCTTGTCATAGGCTCCCTAAGTTTTGCGACAGCCTTTTCTACTTTCTGTTGCCTGAGGTGTTGTGCTAAAAGTTTTTGTGCTCTAGTGTTATTATCAAAAAACAGTTGCTTAACAGCAATCTTTCTGAACTTGTGTATATTATCAAGGTAATCCCTTATTTTCTGCAGTAGATCATCTTCTTGTTCTTTGAGATTCCTCCTATTCTGCAATACTTTAACAATTGTCACTCCCTCTAAATAATTCTTATTACGTCTTAACCATAGCTCCCTTTCTTTTATGTCCACCCTATTTTTAAACTCCAATTTAATTTTATCCCTCTCCCTAGCTATATTTACAGAAGAAATTTCTATCCTCTTTTAACAATTCTTGAATAATCTCCACTACCCATTCCTTACATTCCTCTCACTTCAAGATAGGTGGGAAAGTGCTAGTGTCTCATTTTTATTTTATTACCTTGCACTTTTATTTTAGCTATTACTGGCACATGATCTGAAATAGTTACTGGGCGAGTATTAAAACCTTCAATTAAATGCACATGTTCCTGAGAAATGTAAATTCTGCTTAGCCTAACACAGTTTTTATATCTTGGAGAATAATATGTACATTCACTCCAAACTCCTGTTACTCTTGTGGTTGTCTTTAACCTGTGAATCTATCTTCGCATTGCCATAATTGGCCTTGTTTTCCTCCATTCAAAGAACCACCACGTCCAAAATACTCAGGATTTGCTATGTACTTGTAAAAGTTTGTTTTTAATGCTGAATCATGTCACTGAAACAGAAATTACAAAGATAAAAGACAGACATTTGCAAGCTGTTGAAAAAATTAAACAAAAAATGTGAATTAATAAGCATAAACTAAAAACAAAGAAAGGACAGCAATGCAGTTTGTGAGTCCTTATGCAGCCAATGTAGGGACTATGCCACCCACAACCCTACTACATGATTACACCTATTCTAAAGTTGTACAACTTTGTAACGAGTGACTTAGGGAATTTGCAGCAATAAGTAGTTATTTGCGTGTCCCAAAACCTGTGCAGCCTGGGAGGAGGAATCTTAAAGTAGCAGGAGAAGAGGGTAGTGCAGCTGTCACATGTAGAATGGGGGCGGTCTTGTACATCTCAGTTAATGTTCTTCAGGAAATGGTGACTTGCAGGGCTTGGGTTTTACCTCCTTGACATACTTCGTTTTTCTGACCAACTGTCTTGTTTCTCAAATGAATTTGTCAAGTCTATCCTGGGTGCTGTGGGAGGCTATGTCAGAAACCCCTTTAATATAAACACCCTCCAGCGTTCCACCATTTGTGGGAAAGGGAGCCAAGGTAGGTGAGTTCACTCTGCTGCTGGTGCACTTTTTGCTACAAATAACCACTACGGTTGTTATTTCTGTTGTATAGTTTTGTTAATTTTCAGTTATTGATTTCATGCATGATTGTGAGATTTTTTTTTTCCGGGATGAAGAGGAACTCATGATGGAGCACAGTGTGGATTAAATGACAGCACTGTTTAGATGTCTTTGTGATAGTCTGTTGTTTTTGAGCTGAGGAGACCAATATTGTTATAACGAGGTAGTCAGCACAGGCCACAAGGAATCTGGACAAGTAGCTGGTAGTCCCATATAAAGATTTAGCCAACACACTTGTGAGTTGGAAATGCCAAAAAGGATAATATCCTTAAAGACTGTCAGCCCTATCAAGCCTAAAAACAATGATTTAATTTCAAAGAGAATGAAAAAGGGAGTTAGGATTATACTTGCAACTGCCTTATAATGGAAGTTCAGACCCATGTTAACACAATAAAGTACTGGTCCACTTCTTTGCTAACTTCATTGCAAGTGTAGTGTGTGTCACTTGGATTTATGTAAATGATCTTAAAACCATCAAGTGGAATGAAACCAAGACAGAGCAGCCATGAAGGAAAAAGGAGAAACATGGGAAATTGTGTTAAAGAAGTCATGTTCACAGAAAAAGCAAATACAATTACAAGTGAAAGCAACAGAAAAAAGTCTTGAAACAGACACAAAACAAAACATACACAGGGTTGGTGATGATGGGGTAGATCCGTTGACACTAGGCAAGGCTGACTGTTTCACTCAAAGTTAGGATAAGCTAGGAATACATATTTTTTTTTAGTTGAACAGTCATCCCTAAGCCTATTGAGTTCATGATAATCTCTGGAAAGTAAATTATTCAATGAACGAATCTGGGGCAAAATATTGCTGATAATCATCATCATCATCATCATTCTCTTTCGGCTTTTCCCATTTTAGGGGTCGCCGGATCATCATCTCTTTCCATTTCTTTCTATCATCATGCATCCTCTCACACCACCTCAACTGCACATCTCTCTCTTCTCACCACCTTCATATTATCTCCTCGCTTCCTCTATCTATCTCTCTTTTTCCTATACCCTCCATCCCTTTCCAGCACATGTCCACCCTCTCAGCTCATCTCCTCTCCAACTAATCTGTCAATCTCTCCTGTCTCTCTCTTCTCCCTCTAATATACTGATTTCTGACCCTATCCATACTAGTCACTAATCCCATCAATCTGTCACCACCCTACAAATCTTAACATCTTTAACTCTCCTGCCTCCAGCTCGATTGCTGTCTTTGTCAATGCCACTGTGTCCAACCCATATATAACATAGCATCTCTCACTCACCTACTGGTCTCAACCCTTTCCTTTCCTCTCTCACACCTGTCACCTTCTGTCACTTTCACACTCACTCCTACTCTCTCCACCCACCCTACCCTCCTCTCTTCACATTCTCTCCACATTCACCATTAGAAGTCTTTAAACTTCCTCCATCTACTAAAACACTCCATCCATCCACCAACCACTCTCCCCTCTCTACCACTCCTCTTCCTTCCTCCCTCCTCTCACATACACTATTCTGTCTCCTCATTGCTCTCCATCCCTCTGCTCTCTAGAGCAGTCTCTCTCCTCCCCATTCCCTCCTCCTCCCTCTCTCTCACACCTCATCTCTACTCACTACTGCATCATCACACATCTCTGTCGGATCTCATCCTCTGATCTCATCTGTCCTGTCAACCATCACCACTGCAGAAAGAAAGGACTCATGAGCTGATCCTCCCACCTTATCCCACCCACATCCACCGGATCTGTCCTCACCACTGCAGTCACCACTGTCACACTACCCACGTACACATATATCCTGTACTCTTCTCACTTCTCTCTCTTCCTTCCTTCATACCATACACACAACTCTTCACTAGGCACCTGTCATATGCTTTCTCCAAGTCTACAAAGACACAATGCAACAACTCCTTCCTGACCTTCTTATTTTCTCCAACAACACTCTCAGAGCAAACATTGCATCTGTAGTGCTCTTTCCTGGACTATTGCTGATAATCACTTTCCGCAAATTACAAAACAACTTTTTTTTTATGTGGGGCAAAAGGAGAGACACCATCTGCAAAATGGTGCATTAAGGTGAAATACAAGATGCATGCCTAAACCTCAGAGTAGCGTACTGATGTATTCTGTTCTGCCCACAGGTTCTCAATCTCTTTCATTGTGAGTCTTCCTCAAATGGTATGCAGGGACCAGTATTCATACAGATACAATGTATAGCTGCACAAGGTTTGCACAGCTGATATTCATGAATGTCCAAATCAGAGAAGTTTCACTTTCAGGCACTTCGCTGACCTTGATATTACATAATTGCACAGGGCTGCAGGTAAATAGAGCAGCTTAACCATGCAGCGAAGTATGCACTCCCTGCTTACTGATGCCGTATGATGAATAGGTTTGCACTAGTGTATGCAAACCTTGTGAATCCTCATCCTACAATTGGCACCAAGTGGTGCTTAGCCAGTGCCAGGCATGCAGCACTGCATACCTCTGGTATTCAGTGACATGGGCACTAATTTATTGCATTAAAAGTGAGGGAAACGGGGGTTAAAGAGCGTCTGAAAAGGGAAAGCACAAGGATAAGCAGTTTCCTCTATGAAGTAGTCAGTATGAGCCTCATGCCTGTCCTCTACTCTGTCCACTACCTCCCCAAACTCCTACAGAAGCTATGACTGAGCTGGCTTAAGCAATGGTGGTACACTACCTGCCAATGAGGGATAGAAAACACTCTCTGGTGAAGTACTATCAGTCCCATCACCCCCACAACAGCCTCTGCAGGGGTGGAGTGCAGCACAGTAACCTAAACACATGGAACATTTCAATCTGTACAAAGAAATGAGACAAAAGAGGCAAGGCATGAGTGAACCTGTTCTTCAAAAGAACCAAACTGTGTGTAAGACAGGTGGCATAGCTAATTAACAAACTGTAGCTGTCCACCAATTACTATTACCTCCTTCAGAAAGTAGCACAGTGCAGTTCAGTTAACATTTTGCCATGTTAAAAGAAAACTAGCCACATTAGAAGACTGTGATGTGCATAAGGTACAGTGTCAAATTGTCAAGTACAAAGCGTAATCTTGTGTGTATGTATATATTAGGGCATACCAGCCACAAAACCAGTGTGAGAAAGGGTGTAAACATGTTTACATACACATAAACTGGGAAAGGTACACAACCACCACAGGTAGAGTGTGACAGTAACACCATCAAAAGTAGTGCCCAGGCAGAACATGCATCCCTAGGCATATCACAACAATTGACAACACCACCCTCACCACACAGAAAGAGTACATGCATTACCTCTGATGTGTATGTGATACTAACAGACAGCCTTGGCAAAGCACAATGTGTGGTCCAAACATCCACCAAAGAAACAAGCCAGTAATGTACTCTTTCCTACAGCAAAGGGACACACCTGAACACAAAATACCCCCTCCAGAAAAAGTAAAGCAGCCAACACATTATGCACTTAAATACTATGTGGTTTGTACTTCTTATTGTCCACTTTCCAGGAACTGAGATTAGCAGACCATTGTAACAATGCCTGCACTGTTTCCCTGACCTGGGTACACCAGTGAGGGAGGATAACTCCTCATCCAGGTCACACCAGGTGTAGAATTTATGGAATGAATCTTCACGGGGGGGGGGGGGTTCCAGTAGCCTTTTCCTATATTGTTAGTGAAGACACAGTATTGTTTTATTCTCCTACATATTCCATATGTGTGGTCTTCTCTGGGATATAGCTCAAATAGTCATTGCAATGAAAACAATTATAACATGGTGGTAGGTTGCTAAGATATAATATGCTGGCATGTAAACCACACTCTTAGCATTACTCTGAATTTTACTTTGTACAACTTGTGCTGCAAAAAGTTGAGATGTGCATACAACACATGAATAAGTGTAACAATGGGATGTCTAGTGTGTGTTTGTGTATATAGGTGCCAATCTGTGCTTTATGTAATAGATGCAGAGCTTCAGCATAAAGTTATTCACTCACTCATTCCACCTGACCTCATTTGCATACCTATCACTCATTCAAGCTTACAGAGGAGCAGACTGAGACTTTGCTGCCATTCTGTACACCAAGTCACACAACACAGGCTTACTGAGGCCTGAATTATCACTGGAAAAAGTGGAGCATTCAGATGACAAACAGTCTTAAATGTCTATATAGTCCTTTGACATTTTCATTATTTTTAACAAGCTAATTCTTTCTTTGCAGTAAGTACTGCTTGATTTGTTTCTAACTTCAGACTATCTGCCTAAATACTTTACCCAAAAATCATTAGCCTCTTCTTATTAGTTTCCTGTCAAGTGTTCTGCGGTGCCCTGTATACCCACAGACACCTTGAGTTATAATTTTTTCCTGTAAAAGCACCATTGAATTTTCACCAATACCAGGTTGCACACAGGACAACTAGATTGCAGTGATGAGAACTGCCCCCAGAGCTGCAAACCGGATGCTCCTGACTTTACTTTATATTCTCACTCCAACTGTCTAATCAATAAAAAGGGTCTGTTGCCATGGATATGAACTTTCCCACTATCTCCATTACCAGCTTGGTGGATATGGGCAACTTGAAGCAATGCAGAAATTGCCTCATGTTTACTGACAACCATTTAATTCTCAAACAAACCGATATGGAGTGTGAGAGATGTATTTACACAGTATCACTGGAGGCAAAGCTGTCACATAAAAACACTCCTAATGTCATTAAAGGATGTTGGTACTACTCATGCTGTACCCGTCACATAAAATACAAAGGAGACACACAGACCCACATATGCTGAGGGACTTAAATGTAACTTTCCTAAACCCCAAAGACCTCCTAGATGAAGTACACATAACGCCCTCAGCAATCCTAAATGCAGTCTTTCAAAACAACACCCACATCAACACATATAACCCCATCTCAGGGAGTACCCACTTTTAAGCCCTTAAGGCAAGCCACTACAGAATCCAACATTCTAATCATTGGAGAATCCATTGTGAGACACATTGATGTCTCCATCACCAGACTGACTAAGGAGAAAGTCACAGTCAGTTGCTTATCAGAGGCCATGATCTGCCACATTATGCACACACTCAGGTCATGGGAACACAAGTACCAGTATGATTCAGTCATAGTCCGTGTGGCTATAAATGACCTGAGACATACCTACCTAGACTATATGAAGAGAGACATCATGGCACTCGGAATGTGGCACCAGGCTGGTATTAGCCTAGCACTGAGCAGCATTTTACCTACTCCAAGTATGATATCATAGTATGAAAAAAAGATGTATTTGTCAGCATGGAAGGAGATGGTCAGCAGACCACACTGCTTTGCCATGGATGGTCTACACCTCTCCCCTGTAGGCTTTCAGATATTTGCTAAAACACTGTCCTCCCCATAGTGCCTTTTTATGCAATTGCCAAATTAGAAGTACTTCCAACTTAGCAAATCAAAACCTCTCTTCACCCTAGAGAACAGTAATGTCTGTGTGCTCACTGAGAAATGGTTTAAAGGCACTGAGAGCACATCAACAGTGCAAGGTTATAATACCTTTACCATCCAACCCAATACCATACACATGGGTGACTAATTACCCCGCTATTAACTGTGAATCATATACGACACCAAATGTGCAGGCACAGAGATTCCTGGATTTTGTAAACACAAATTCCCAGGACCAGACTGTCAATACACCAACCAGGGGTGCAACCATACTGGATTTGGCCCCCACTAATATGGGAGGCTGCTGCACACCCCTTACTGTAATGCCTTCTGTGGTAAGGTCAGATCACAAAATGGTCTCCTTTGAAGTAAAAATAAAACCTGGAACCCCAGCTAACCCTGTAATATTCAGGAATTAATCTGAGGCTAACTTCCTACTATTAAGTGATAAGCTGGCAAAATGTCAAGCCCCCATAACCCTGAGAACACTGCTGCCTATGCAGAACTGTTAACAGAAACCCTGTACAAGCATGTTAATAGCTGCCTACAGGCAGCTGTACCCACCAGAAAGAAGTACAGAACTTGCTCAAAAAACAAGCCGCCCTTGTGGAATCACAACCTCAGTACGCTGTATAACAGAAGGAAAAAAAACATGGCAAAAATTAGAAGGTGCAGCACCCAGCAGGAGAAAATCACTCTCAAAACTAAACAAGCAACTCAGAGGACAAATAAAGTCTACCAAATTCAAATTTGAGGTAAGTTTGGCCTCCCAGGCCAAGGACAATCACAAAACATTCTTTAGCTTTGTCTGCATCCTCAAAGGCAATACACAATTGTATGCAGAGCTCACAAATTCAGCTCTAATTTTACCTCTCTCTTCCCATCAACTTTCCCTTAGAAAATACCATCAAACAGGGTCTATATTACGTGATCGAATGCTAATGTGATCGAACACCTAAAGATTGACCACATAATATCGAAAGCAAAAAACAGCGAACAGCCAATTTAACACAGGGAAAGATTTCCCTTGGCCGTTCGCTGGATTTTGCCATTTTCTCCACTGCGGAGCGATCTCAGAGTTGGTATATTTAGTTAGGGTGTGTGTGGGGGGCACAGCCCCCCACTTAGTTTGGCTGTAAAGTTTTTTTTTTTGTGGCCGACAGTAACGTTTCCCGGTGGCGTTTGCAGTTTTACAGTTCGATATCACGTGGTCGATGTTTAGGTGTTCAATCACCTTAGCATTCAATCACGTAATATAGACCCCATCAATTATTACTCCCCCTTCTATCACTAGGTAACATGTCCTTAATGCTCTTACTAAGTCCAAGAACACTGCATCAATGGACCCAGTCGATATCCTAGGATGCCTTCTAAATAGGTCATGTTTCATGCTATCAGGCCATCTGGAATGCCTATTTAACTGTAGCCTCCAAACAGGCTTTATGCCTTATGAATGGAGTACAGCAACAGTCATCCCTCTGAACAAATGTGGGCCATCTACTGACCATGGAAACTACAAACCCACAAATCTCACCAGTCCTGGGACCACTCCTTTTTAACATTTACTTCTCTGAAGTCAAGGCTAACGTCAATGGCCTCTGGCTTATTAAATTTGCATATGATTTCAAGTTAGAGTCTGTCATTGAATTGCCCACTGACACAAATGTTCTCCAGACAGGGCTGATGCAGACAAACAACTGGTGCCAGAGTCATGGACTAAAACTAAGTGCCAAGAAATGCATAATACTATCCTTTGGGAGCTCATCCATCCCCATTAACTATCATATTGATAACACACCTCAAAGAGTTGATCCAGTAGTCAGGGACTTGGTGACAGACATAGATAGTAATATAGCCTTTGATCATCATATGTATACAGTAGTGAGGAAATAATTTGATGTTGTACAACTTATAAACAAAGGTATGGCATCTAGGCCCAAGGAAGTCATTGATCCACTGTAGTCTGCATTTATCAGACCTGTCATTAAGTACAATGCCCCCTTTGGTATGTACCTAACCATGCATACCCAACAATTGGAACATCCCCAAAGTTCCTCAATAAAAGGATACAGGGCATAAACAACTTCTATCCAGACCACCTGTTCCTGTATTATGTCTCCTACAGACTGTTGAGAGATCTATGCCTGACATACAAGGCATTGTCTGACCCCCTCTGATGGATCTCCTGCACATACGCAAAACAAACAACACCAGAATTACCTGTTTTAAATGCTTAAGCCTTGCCAGTGATATAAATAGGACCTACTGGAGAGACAGGTATGCATCCCAGAGAATACCCCTTCTCTGGAACAGGCTCCCCATCCATGTGAAGCAGTGTTCCTCCTTAACCCAATTCAGGTGTAACTTGGTCAACTGGATGGGGAACAGGAAATTCATCCCTGGTTTGGCACCTATGTCTCTAATGGAAACAGGCAACCTGTATATGGTTCATCTGCCAGGCTCCTGCTTGTAAATGTTTCACCTCCCAAGCCCCTACTTACACTTATCAAGGGTACCAGAACTTGTCAGAGATTTGGGATGCATGGTTAGGCTCAAAAAGGTCCTTGTGGCTGTTAGCCTAGTAAACACCCATGAACCTATGAGGTAAGCTGTATTTGTCACTCTTCCAACCAAATAGCATTGTTATCATTAAGGTATAGACTGTACTTATATGTGTTACTTAAAATTTTCTCAGGTAGCAGGGCTGCTATGGTATCTCCTTTACATGCCTCTGTACATGCTTCTACCTTTACAGAGTGTTTATTCCCTGTGAACTTTACAGTTTTACTCTGTGAACCAGTAGTCATCACCCATCTTATCAGCATCCACTAACATCTTCCCTGTACCTCAGTATAGCAATTGTCTTATCATTGATATGTTTACATGCGTGCCATTGTCTATCAGGTACAACAAATGTTATAGCAATTACTACCCACCTCACCCTTGTCAATAAACCATAACATTTGTGGGATTTCTCATACCTACATACACTAAATAAATGACTACCATGACCCAGTCCACTCTTCATTTAGTGTAGTATGTATAACTGTCAGATGTGCAGTAAAGCATAATCATACAATAACAATCGAAGCCTGTAATTCACACTGCATGAATCATGCACATAGACCATAGAGGTACAACTGCTGAATCCTACACAAATGCAATTTATAAGCAATTATAAGAGTGCATGGATTGTGCTATCCCTAACAGAACCAAGATGCTATCCTCCAAAACAAGGAAGTCAATCTGGTGGTCCCCTGCCATAAACAAATTCTACAACAGAAGAAAGAAACCGTTGCAAAAAATAGTAAAATCCAATGATTGGAGGAACTCCCTGGTCAGCCTCAATAAGAAGCTGAGATCCCTCATAAAATCCTCCAAAGCTAGTTGCGAAAACAAAATCTCCACTGATTCTAAAGACTACCACAAAGCATTTTATAGCTATGTCAAGAATCTCAATGGCAACACTCAAATCTGCTCTGAGTTGCAGCACAATGGCACTAAATATACAGAACCAACTGATATTGCCAACATCCTGGCAGATAGGTTCAGTGCTAGCTTTACCCCCCTCTCACCCCCTAAAGGGCTCATCTCTATACCGGAAGAATGCAAAGTTCCTGTAATCATGGGTACACAGATAAAAAACACACTCTCCAAAGCCAAACACACAGCATCCATGGGACCTGACAACATCCCAGGCTGTGTTCTACACAAACTACAGAATGAACTGGCATCTCACCTAAGCACTGCATTCAGTCATAGCCTCACCTCAGACTTTGTGCCCACTGAATGGTGCACAGCAACAGTTATCCCACTCCACAAAGGGGGAGCCACCACGGACCGTGGGAACTACAGCCCCATTAGCCTAATGAGCCTGGTCTGCAAGGCCATGGAACATATCATCATGGAACATATAAACAAAGACATTGGTAATCTCCAAACTCTGGACCCCACCCAGTTCGGGTTTGTAAAAGGCAGATCATGTCTCCTAAACCTGATAGACTTCTATGAAGCAGTCACCAAAGCCGTAGACAAGGGTAAGGTAATTCACACAGCCTATCAAGATCTCGCAAAGGCTTTTGACACCATCCCCTACTCTGGAATTATAGATAAACTCACTAAACTAGGTATAAATCCCTATGTCACAATATGGGTTGCCAACTGGCTCACTGACAGAACCCACACTGTCAAAGTAGCAGACTCCAAATCCAACTTCAGAACAGTGACAAGTGGAATACCACAGGGTTCAGTCCTGTGTCCTCTCCTGTTTGGTATCTACTTTTCTGAAGTACAGGCTAACACAGAAGGTCTTTGGCCAACAAAGTTCTCCAATGACTGCAAACTAGGAGCCATATTGAAACTCCTAACGATGTGGACATCGTACAAAAGGGCCTCACTGAGACAGATGCCTGGTGTCAAAGCCATGGCCTCAAGCTCAATGCCAAAAAGTGCATTGTCATCCCCTTTGGTAAAAACTCTGTAACCATGTGCTACCACATAGATGGTAGTCTACTTAACACCGAAAGTGTGATAAGAGACCTTGGGACACAGGTGGACAGTAGTCTCTCCTTTGATAATCACATTGCCACAGTAGTCAGGGAATCCTTCTAAGTGGCACACCTCAACACAAAAGGTTTCTCATCCAGGAAAAAAAGAGGTCATTGTTCCCCTCTATTCATCACTCATTAGACCCATTATAGAATACAGCACCCCTTTTGGTATGTACCTCACAAGACATCTACAACAACTGGAAAGGCCACAGAAATACCTCACAAAGAGGATTACCAGCCTCAAACAGATGCCCTATGCAGACTGTCTAAAAAAACTCCAGCTTTACTCCGTTGCATATCGCCTACTCAGAGGCGATCTCTGCCTAACATACAAAGCTATGTCAAACCAAGAGCTGTTGGACATGCTCCACTTAAAGAAATCCCAAGCCCTCCAAGCTACACACTCTAGAGACCTAAACCTGGTCACCACAATAAAAAGAACATGCCGGAGGGATCGATTCCTGTCTCAGAGACTCCCCATACTCTGGAACAAACTACTCATCTATATCAAACAAAGCTCCTCATTAGCACTCATCAAGAAAAATCTTGATGACTGGATGGGAAATAGGAAATTCACCCCGGGGATCACCTCTGTGGCTCTGCTCATCAGGGGCACAGGAAAATAATTTTCTTGTGTGGCGAAAGCCAGGGTACCTTTTTGGCTAGACTTGTATAGGCCCTAGGGCCGATAGCCTAGTACCTACCTATGAACCTATGTCTGTACTATCTGACAGTGTATTGTCATTATGTGCTCATCAGAGCCCATACTTTTGGACCAGATGCTGCCTGTTCACCGCTGTACAATGTATTGTGCCTGCCATTGGAGGGGGGTGTATTGTGCAGCTTGAGCACCATCTAGCACTTGCCTCAATGGAATCTAAACTGAGATGTACTGTTTTTTTTTAAAACCCACCAAGCTTGAATTATAAATAAACGATAACTTGTCACAAAAACTTAAAAAAAATCTTAGAAAATAAATAAAAATTGCAATAAAATCCCCCTCTTCTGTAAGTGTGTGTTCTCAGCTGATCCAAAATTCATAAACAGTGAGAGACATGCTTCATGTCATACAAATGAATATCCATCCACATCCCAGTCATTAGAAAAAATAAATCAAAGTAACCTTGTTTCACAACATGCTGCATTTAGTCAAGGCCTGAAATCAGTACCTTGTAAAAATACATCACACCCTGCCTAACAAATTCAAATAAATAAAAGCACTGATGAAGAAATATATTTTAAAATGCTCACAATTTAAGTGTCTCATTATGTTAGAAAATAGTGTAGTTGGTGCCCCATCAACATGAGTATAGCCATTTTCACCTCAACTGACATTTATTGTTTTAATTCCCTGGTCCAAAACAAAGAATTATTAATACATAGCCATTGATGAGGAAGGCAACATTAGAGTAATGCACATGCAAACTGGTTTAATCAGGCTCCACGTATCACATACTGTGCCAGTGGGTTGACTAGAATATGTAGCTTTTTTATGTTTTGAGTCTATAATCAAATATAATAAACATTAAGAAACTGTGCATTTTGTGTAGAAATTGAAATGTGTAGAAAATGCTTGCAAATCTGAGAAATGCCACTGATCATGCCTAAGTTTTACCCGTCTTGTAGCGTTTTTGATTTTCTAGTAATTCGCTGAAAATTACAGTGAGTTAATGATATCAGTCTTTACAGTTTCATAACTTGTACTGATCAAAACATTCACACTAAAGCAAAATGTGTTGTTCTTTTAGCTTGTTCATTGAGTTAGAGTAATACTTAAAAAAATGGCCCTGATATAGGGCCATTGTACCCATCATTGTTAGCTTCGTCCAGTTATGGTGCAAAGATGCTGAGAGGTATGACCACATCTATGTTTTTTTTTTTAATGTTTATCAGTCAGCCACCTCATTTTTTTCCTTCTTACCATTATGAAAAAAAAGTTGTCCATCTAGTATGCCCTATTCATTTTTCAAGTATCATTCAATTGCAATTACTATGACTTGCTCAAAGCCCTCCACCAATCACAGGCTTTGTCCAGATAGGTATGATCTCTGATATCAAAAATATCTTCATCTAAGATGAACTGATAGCCACAGCATCATAAGACACACTATATGTTGCAAAAATACTACAGCACTAAAATTTGCAAGGAAATGTGAAGATGTACATCAATAATTGCCCTCCTTAAAGTTAGCAAAAACATACAAACGTTTGTGATGATGTAAAATAAAAAGTTTCTCAATTCTTTAAACAAACTGGAGAACTCAACCACTGAGAAACTAAATAGGAAAGATAAGAAACAGAGCAAACAAAAGCAATTTTAATGCTTCAGATGTTACCGCAAAGGTGTTACCAGCATTGATTTATCAAGACGATACTGTACTTCCGCACCAATTACGTTTTGATTTTGTACAGAATTCTTGTGCACAGAACTTGCATTGAAGGGTATTGCACAAGTAATCTAATGGGAAAAAGCTGATGTTTCACTTACAATGTCTAAAACAAAGTGGCATTTGTGAAGTTCTTGAGCACATCTTACACAACTGTTTTTCATGACATGAATGTTGCAGACTGCTGAAGTTATTCCTAGATCGTTAGGAGAAATGGCAGTGATGTAGGGACTTAGGACTGCTTATAAAACAATGTTTAGATACCAGTGCAAGGGATGTCTGGAAGGTAAAAGGGAGAAGTAGGTGCAAGCTATCTAAATGGGACTCCAAAGAAATAAAAATGTTTTCTTGTACAGGCTTAGCTGCATTGTTGACACTCTCCTTTTAAAAGGTGGAGAACAGCTAGCCCAGTTCTTTTCAGACTTGGTCAGATATTTTGAGCTAAGAGGTTCCAAGGAATGCAAACCTCTGTTAACTGCTGCTGCTTTTGCCTCATAATGATCGTTGTCACTCTTCCCAAGCAGAGATACACAGACACGCTCTCATTCGCGCATACATACACTCAGAGACACCCTTTAGGTTTCACTCATGCAAGCATGCTTACAGTCACAGACGCAGACAGAAACATAAAGGCTATTACAGAAACACACACGTACATACTTATCTATCTTTTGCAAATCCATACATTTCACACTCCATAATCAGCAACTATCTGCTCCACCGATCTAACTCGAACTCTCATGCACGCATACACTCAGATGCAAACAAAAACACACACTCTTTCTCTTCTATTTTTTCAATTAAATTTCTTCTTTCCTTAGTTTACACTGGCTAAGCAGCAAAAGTGTTGTTAACCCAGCGTAAAATAATAGCAGCCCTTAAGTTTATTACAGTGCAAGGTCCACGGAGGCTGAGCTGTCACTAACTGTAAGTACAAGCCTCCTGGCATCAGTGACAACACAACACTGATTTTCTCAGAATGTCCTGATTTTTGCCTTATATGTTAGGTCTGCACTCATAGCATAAATGGTTTGTTAGGGAATGACTATGGACTTCAGTCACAAAAACAATTACATACGTTTTACACTTAATATCTCTCCGCTACTGCACACAAACACAAATCTTGAGATCTGAGCAACTAAGTTTATATGAGCAATATTTAAAATGTGACTTTATGTCCTATTAGTTTTGCCTTGTCCTGTTTGCTTGAACTAAGCTGTTGAAGGGTACTGAAGCACAACAAAAAAAAAGGCACATAAGCATTATACAGGTGCAAGACCCTCCCCAAAAAAAAACGCTACCCAATTTTCAAAGTCTGCCCGGATGGAAAAACTATTAATACCATTAGGGCAAGGACAAGTATAATTATTAGCTAGGAGTACGATCAAGACACATAACTGCCAGTAAAAGCAGCTAACAGCAAAGAAATTACTCAATAAACTTAACTACAGCTGGCTCATGTAAGCAGAAAGTTGAAGCGTAACTATTTCGGAGAAAAAATATATCAAACCATAGAACACTGGCTCCACAATAAGCAGATACAAAACTAATCCTACAAGAAAATAGCTGCGTCTGGCAACAACACTTAGAAGAATAGTTCCCAGAGTAGGTCAGGATCGCATTGCTGAAGGCACTATTAACATACAATGCATACTTAATTAATTAAGGCGTTTCCTGGGTGAAAAGATGAAGAGGGCGGTGTGTGGGTGTTCCTTTGCCAGCAACAGAGGAAAGAGTGGAAAATAGTAAAGGGCATTATTAGTAAGCTGGTCCAGCACCCTTACAGTTTCAACAGCTTTGCGAGATTGTAATAAGATGAAAGATGGCTTACTGTACCGGAGCTGTAACAACAGGGGGTGAAAGAAACATTCAAAATCTGGATTTAATGCAGCAGGTTGACTTTTTTCAGTGGTACCTTCAAAAGATAGGGAAGAAAAGTGTTTTAGAAATGAGGAAACAAGCAAAGAAGCACATAGTTGTCCTTTAAAATGTTTGTTTCTTTACATACACTTCAACATGTTGTTATTTTACATTTAGTGATAGGCATAGTATGACTGATTAAACTCCATATGGAATTAATTAGCATCATATAACTTAAAAGGAGACCACTTGAAATAAGGAATAAAAATGATTTACCTTGTAGATAGTGGAATTATTACCTGATCCTTACTATTCATGCACTTCTTTATGTGACAGAACAAACATTACAATGAAAATTAATTCATTTTCATTTCTCTTTCAGTTTTTGTTGTTTTTGTCTTTAACTGAACACCCATTCCTTGTTGCATTTCTTTTGAGAGATGTAGACAAACTCTGGTCTACTTCTTCCATTTTTTTCTATAATTTTATTCTTCTGTCTTCCAAAGTGTTCAGTAAAACGAATCTTTATTTTTGCTGGAAACAAAATTTGTGCTTTAATATTGTTTTTCTTTAAGTTCTTTCCAAAAGGTATACATGCTTTCCTTTTTGACATAACTGAAGTTGAATAATCATTGCCAAATTTTATAATGTTTTATTTTATTTTAATTGGATAATTAGCCCATGCCTTTTGAAAATAATATGTTTATCTTGGTTGGAAAAGAACCTAACAATCACTGACCTTGGTGTAGGTGGATTTTTCTTTATTGATGTGTTGGAAAATAATCTGTGTTCCCTCCCACTACTGAAGGAAAGAGCTTCAGGCAGGTTCAATGTCTTAGGCAGCCAGATATTTAGAAATTGAATCATACTGTTTCCTTCCTCTTTGTCAGGGATGCCATAAATCCTAATATTGTTTTTTTCTGGATCTGTTTTCTAGATGTTCTATTTTTTCCCAAAATAAGTTATTTTGTTTCAGGAGAAATTCAGTATTATTCTCACACTCAATCATTCTTCCATCTAAATCAGTCATTACTTCTTCTATATTTGAAATTTGTGAAAATTAGATTCACTTAGCACTTCTACATGTGTTTTACATTCTTCATTAATGTTATCTATTGTGTTTTCCAATTTATCCATCTTTATTGAAGATTCATTGATGTTGCTGAGTATAGACTGAATGTCTCTTTTTATTGTACATATTGTCCTGTACACTGGGTTTAGAGTGACTCATTCTAATGGAAATAGTTTTTTGACAGGAAAAAGCACTGAAAACGGTTCCAAACTTATTTTTTCTTGTAGAACTTTTTTCAAAAGTATTTTAATTATACATCCATCAAATTTTAAAATATTTTATTTGCGTTTACCCTAAAAATCTGGTCAGAAATGTTAAAATGAAGCAGAGCAAGAATACTGTGCTGTTACCTGCTCACCATCTTGGCCACACCCTCAATATCTGCATCTTCTTCATGGTATGCTATCTATCTGAGTCACCAAAAAATGGGCTGTTTAAAATTTGGAGCAAAAGACAGAGAAATCAGAAATACAATGTGCTGAATGTAAGGGTGTAAATAATACAGCAAAAATAGTATTTGTGTAAGTCAAAGACAGCTGCATACCATGCATAACAAGTCCATGTATAACTGCCGGTTAAAGAGCATGTTATATACACTACACGGAGTCAGGAATGCTGGAAGCTCATGAATAAAGCATAGTTATAATGCAAAGACAGATAGTTGTATATAACATGAGGAGAAGAGGAAAAACACACATAGTATACTAATGCATTTGTAGAAAGGTCTTGGTAGCTGAAATGGGCACAGTTCCACTAATAGTCTTTAGTATGGTTGTGGAATGAATGTTAACAGCTGCAGAGACCAGCCACAAGTGGAGGAAATCACATCACTGCAGATATTGGTACAGAGTACTGTGCAGTATGCTGACGAACAGGGAGACACTAGGGTTGCCAACTTTTCAAATGCCCCTAGGTGGGACATTTTTGGTACAAATGTCAGATTTTGCAGGCGAAACATACCCACGACCAGTACAAAGGACAGAACTTCACTTTTCTGCCTAAATAAAAGCTTATTCTGTTTCTTATAACATTTAGGTGTTTCAGATACAGAATAACTGTTTTCTGCAACTATTACATAAAATATAAGAAATATTTTTGTCCTAAAATCTCAGGACATTTGCTATTTTTTCAATTTTTTTGCAGGACGCAACTGCCCAAAGAGGGACTGTCCCTCGCAAAGTGGGACAGGTGGTAACCCTAGGAGACACTAGGCCAACAGTGGATGGCTACTGGTACCCTGGACCAGTTGTCTATGTATGTTGTAGCACAGTTGCAGTTACACCTAGCCTGCAAGCAGCCTTTACCAGTGCAAACAAGGTAATGACAGCCATAAGCATACTTGGCTCAGGAGCATTCCAAAGGCGTGTAGCTTACAACAATAGAATAAATTAAGAAAGACACATCGTAATACTGGAACAATTTCTTACCTATTCAAACCCCACCCCACATACACAAGCAAATACACATAGACACATAGACACAAGCACACATACAGTTACAGCTATATATTCACTAGTCATCTATGGTTTCAGTGCAATAGCAGGATTCTCTGTGGTATTTGTTGCAAATTAGTGCACACACAAGGAGATCAACACACCCAAATGTGACACATGAGAATGTGTCAATGAGTTGTAGAATATGCTACTCCAAGGGCATGCAAGAAATGTTTAACCATAGTGGGTGCATCTTCAGTGTATGGTTCAATATAATGTTACATTTGTGCACCAGGACATGGCACAGGTCATTGAAATTTGTTAAATCTGATGATCCGTTGCTCTTATCCTGCATTGCTGCCATATGTGAGAGGTGAAAATACTTACTCAGTTTTGGGTTAGCCTCTCATATACTACACAGAGCATTAAGCAGTTTACCATGACATTAGAGCTACCTATTACTAGACTCAGTTGTACTGAAGTTGGAAAAAGTCACTACCTAAACCTCCAAGACACCAGTAAGATAAACTTCCACCGCACAGTGCGATACTCACAAATGTGCCCTCCCACACACCTTTATTCACACCTAAAAGGAATCATTCTGGCTTCAAGTCCACACCCATAAGGTGTCCAGGAGCTATGGCCACACATAGTAATGTGCTAGTTGTAGACAGTTCTATAGTCTGACTCAGTGAAGTCAGACTCATCGGGCTGAGCAAAGATAAAGTCAACTGATAGAGATGGTCAACTGTTGTCCTGATGCCATGGCTCATAAAGTAACTAGAGTCCTTAGTTCCCTTTTTCTCAAATATAAGTATGATCTCATAGTTGTCCACAATGTGGTAAATGATAGTAGGTGCTCCACCCTATGGGAGATGCATGGAGACATGGTTGAGCTCTCTATTTATGTATTTGAAGCAAGAACGCAGTTTTATTGAGCAACATATTGCCATCTCTGAGAATGATGACACAATTACAAAACAAAAGAATTGACTTCAACAATTGTCTAAATAACTAGTATCATTCCAGGAGGATCCAGTGTATGTCAGCAAGAGGGGCAGTGATTTACAGGCCAGCATTTTTCACCTGTGATGGCCAGCTTCTTTCTCCTTATAGCTTCCTCTTATTGTCTTAGACTTTTTCTGTTCCCATAGTGCCTTTTTCAGACAAGTTCCATCTCTTGGACATTCCAACGTAGATTACATTAAAGTGGCATTGCTGAATGTTAGCAGTCTGAGCAAAAAATCCTGAATCCTGAGTTCATTCTGGCATCTGAACACATGTGTAGAGTACTGTTAGCACTCACTACATTGAAGGTTACTGTATGCATCATTTATTGTGATGATCTGTGAGGTGAGTGGGGAGAATTGATTTTAACTACTCCCCCATTACCTCACTCCAAATACCTCATGACATTGATATGGCTCTCCTACATCTTAGTCACTCTAAATAAGGCCAAATGCCATATTATTATGAACTATGTGTCCCCCTCTACAGAACAATAGCCAGGATAGAGTGAAGGAGGCAGTTGACCTGTGCACAAGCTCTTATGAGGTAAAGTCATTGCTGCAGAAGATATGGTGATTGTTCCCAGTAAGCAGTAGCAGTAATAATTTAAACAGCACAATCTTGAGACTGCTTCATTGTCAGTCAGTGTAAGAAATTGTATTAAAGCACTATTGTAGATGTTTGCTGCAGTTTAACAAAATCTCTATGTGAAATTATAGCAAACAGGTATAATGCATGCCTAACATCTACTGTATACATAATACCTGTTTGCCATTGCCAGTCTCTCTGCTGACAGGCTGTATGTCTGTAATATGTGAAACTGAGAGAAGGCAGCTGAATAACAGTCTGAGCCATGACTTAGAGGCTTAGGTTAGTAGATTAAGAAAATGTAGATGCTGTACAACTTAAACATAGGAGTTTGTATATTTTTCTCCTGAACTCTAGTCAGGTAGGTGTCAGAACAGGGTACTGCCTGAGGTGCCAAATAATCTTACTTCTGCCCCACCCCTAGTCATTACCCACTGGCCATGATAACTATCTCAATAAGTTGAATTGTATACCTATTAATTATAATGCACTAATTTTGGATTAACTTAACTATTTATCCACTAAATGAAAATCTTATACAGCAAAAAATAAGTAATCACTGCAGTTCCTCTGTTTTGTCAGTACTAAATGTATGGATCAAATAGACCAAATTCCTAACAGAGGTGACAGCAGTCTCAACCTCGCCCTACAAATGTTGCCTTTGTCTGATCCCCTACTAACACCATTTCCTCCTTGATCCAGTCTGAACATCCAGCTGTCATCTTCTCTATTAAAACTAGTGACATCATGTCCAATAACTGCAATATTGAGAGGTTCCTCCAAAGCAAACCTTATATTCATGTCTGAGAGTCTGAAGAAATTCAAAAACAACTGCTGTCTGCTGACAAGATTGTTACATGTACCTCTAATTTTTACATCCATCTAAATCAGTATATAGAGAATTCAGTTTCTATTTGATATAAGTATAATAGGAAATTGCAAAAAAATGAAACCCTCAGATGAAAATCTCAGATCAACAAACTCTACAATAAAAGGAAAAAAACTACTTGCTCTGTATAAAAGATTCCCCATTGCTTACCATAAGAAGGTACCTAGTCAGCAAAGACCTTAAGCACACCGGTAAGAAGACCAAGGCAGGATATGAACTGAAAATAGCCACCTATTTCATGGATAGTTATAAGGCATTAGAAATAATGCCCAACACTGCACTGCACTGAACACAAATGGCATTACCTATTCTGATCCTGAAGCATTAGCAAACATTTGAGCTGACAAGTTCAGTTCCAGTTTTGTCCCTTCCACTCACATCTGTTCCCCCTTCCCTGAATCTCTGAACTCCCTCTCCTCTCAAAATCATTATGGATCAGATCTTAGAAGCTCTATCTTAAACCCAAATAAAAAGCATCATGGGCAAAGATGAAACACCACCCTGTCCCCAAGTTAGTGCAAAGAACAAAATTACTGAACCACCTCTTAAAAATTTCCAACCTTAGTCTCTCTCTCTCTCTCTCTGTGATGTGCTTATATGATCTCAGGAGAATAGCCAGCACTGTACCAGTCCACAAGGCTAGCTCTACCACAGACCCTGGCCTTACCAGCACCATTTATAAAATCATGGAATATATCCAAGTAAACACTAACCAAATTGGTTTTGTGAACTATAGATTCTGTCTCCTTAATCTGGGAAATAATGTAACAAAGTTCCTTCAGTTCAATCCCAGTCCATTCCCATGCTGACAGTATCAATAAACTCATTAGTCTAAACATAAACCCCTACATCAGCAGCTGGGTTGCAAACTGGCTCTCCAATCAAGTGCGTATGGTAAAAGAGTTGGTGGCACTTTTTAATTTAAAAGGCACATCATTAGTGGTGGTCCCAGCGCTCTTTGCATGGTTCTCCACTTCTTCAGCATGTACTTCTCTGAAGTCAAAGCAGACATCAAATGTATGTGACTAACCAGGATTGTTAATGACCAGCTGTTATTATTGATCCCTCACCCATGTATGCTCATATGCTGCAAGAGAGGCCTCCCAGAACTAGTAGTTGATGTATCAACTATGGCCTTAAGCTTAATGTCAAAAAATGTAGTTTAGATGCTGGGTCCACTATGAATGATCATGTCTTCTTTAATTGACAATTATTCAAACCTGAAATAATGGGAAGTCACTATTTAGAACAGTGACTACAAAGCTACAAAACACACAAAAAAACATTTTTTGCAGCTTGCTCCAACCCTGCTCTTCCAGATGTGGAACAGTTCTCCAAACCCCTCCAAACTACATATCTGTGAGACAAACATACATGCAAGCATGCAACACACATGCGTGCACACACACACACACACACACACACACACACACACACACACACACACACACACACACACACACACACACACACACACAAACAAACTTGTAGAAGAAGAACTTGCAGAAATGAGGAAAAATGCAACAGTAAACTTCTTGTTCTTTGAGTCTGGTTACCACAACAGGGTGCCTGCAATCTTTTAGGTTCAATATTCTCAGCATCAATCCATTTCCAACAGCAATCAGGAGGATTTGGTAAATAAGTTTATTTTACTGAGTATCACATAAACATGACCCCACTTAAGATCAATACTGTCATTAGGGATTAAGGTAACTTTATCAAAAACAAGGTAGGCTTCAACCATAATATATCACTTACACTAAGGAAGGCACTCTACCTTGCCTAGTTAATTGCCAAAGGAATATCCTCCAAGTACAAAGATGATACAAGCAACTTGTGTTCTTTCCTCAACAGGTGTAATACAAAATTCACTGTACTATTTCTCATGTATTACTTCAAACACCTTGCCCAAGAAAAAAGACTGTAACTTTTTTAATAAAAAAATGAAAGGACTACGTTGGCTTAGCTACCACTACAGATTAAAACCCCTCTTGTCTTTCTCTGTCTTATTCCATCTTCTACATCTCTGCCTCACCATCCAAGTTAGAAAGTTACCGTCCTACTGACATCCCCTACCTCAGAAATACTGGTAATACTGAAAACACTCAGTTTGAAGACCTCAGCCTTCATTACAACATAAACACAATGTCATGGAATGATAGGTTACTGTTGCATGCAAAACAGGGTAACATATTCTTCCTTAACTACTGAATAGATACCCAGAAATTTCCTCTTGGATTGAACAGTATTTTCCCTACCAAGTGGGATGGCAAATCTGCCAACTAAGCATTCTGGATTGCATATCTAGACTGTGTTTGAGTACATATACTGTTTGTCTAGTAATCTAGTAACAACAATCTAAGGCATTGCTTTTGACAGGCATACAAATAAATAAGGAACACTAAGATTTAGTAGAGCAAAGTCCACTTTATTAGGTAAGAAACACTACAGCACTCCTAAAATTGTACACTTAAAATATGGATAAATTATGAGCAATCAGTATATTACTATATGTAGAATAACCCCCCAAAGCCATATTGAATCTTCCTGTATTTTGCAACTACAGATGAGTGCTTGGTCACCTGATCTCACCTTCAGATAATCCTACTCACTAACTCAGAATGCTGAATAACTTTTTAACATATTTTTTTCTATGTTAATACCAGAATTTTTCCTAAGATATTTTTATTTGTTTAAAAGTTAAGGCAATCAAAAGAAGAGTTAATTTTGGACAGTATATGTAACTAATCACCCAAGTCCTTGCTCTTAAGAGCATGATGATGACCTGTTAATCATAGACTAGAGTAACTAATTTAATGAACTGTGAAAATTATGAAAAGTTGGGCATTTTTCAGGCTTATGTATTTTTTCTTATTATTGCCAAAAAGGCACTAAAGAAGAAGATATTGATCTTTATTTAAGAGATTAGTTGGCATAACAGACCAGTTGGTATAATGGTTATGGTCTTCCCATGCACAAGGTACAAGGTTTGATCCTGACCTCGAACTCGACAGTGTAAAATATGGCTCTGGGTTGGCATTGGCATGGGTATTTGCAGAGATAGCTCTACTGATTGAAAGCGGGATGTAAAACCAATCAGTCTGCCAAACATGAACTAAAAATTGCTACATTCAATGTAGGTTCACTGACAGGATGGAGCTTGGAAGTAGATGATATGATGGTACAGAGGAGGCTGGGCATCCTATGTATGCAAAAAACAAGGTGGAAGGCTTGACTTGGGATCTAGAGTCTACTAATTAGTAAGAGGAAAGGCTAGAAATGGTGTAGAGCTGGTGAAAGAATTATGGTGAAAGATGTCAACAGATACCAGGTAGAAGACCTGGACGTTGACTGTAGATAAAGCACAGCAGCTCAAACAATTAATCAGGAAGCAGGAAGAGGAAATCGGTGGAGTGGAAAAAGAATAACAGCACCTACAAGCAGCATGTATATGTATGCAACCAAGTCAGGTATGGACATAAGGTACATAAGGGAAGCTGGGGTGGAATTCAGAAAGCCAGGAAGTCACAGAAAGAAGGAATGCAGGAAAAAGTGGGAGATAGAAAAGACAGACCAGGTTAGAAAGGAATACTGGTTGACTAAGAAAGGAGTTGCAATAACAAAGAAAAGGGCATCAGAGGCACTCTACCAGCTTCTGGAAAGTGACTCAGTAGGTGCCACAAAGAAACTGTATCAGGTTACAAGGCAAAGACAGAAAGATAAAGAGATAGTCAGACTCCCTTCATAAAGGATGCCAGCAACAACCTGCTCACCACTCCACAGGATATCAAAGGATGATGTAAGAAGTACTTCTAGCAACTTCTGAATGAAGAAAACCCCACAGAAGCTGTACTGCCCCAGAAACAAGTCTACAATGAGAGAAGAAGAGGAGCCCACCCTAGAAGAAGTAAGAATAGCACTGAGGAAAATAAAGTCAGGGAAAGCAGCAGGCTCAGATGAGGTCACAGCAGATATGATAAAGATGCAGGGTGAGACAGGGGAGAAATGGCTCCTGAAGGTACTCATAGCAGTGTGGAGAGAAAAGCTTATCCCAGATAACTGGAGAATAAGCATACTCATGCCAATGTACAAAAGTAAAGGGGGCATCTACAGCTGTGAGCAGTACAGAGGTATATCCACAGCTGTGAGCAGTACAGAGGTATCAAACTCCTGTCACATTACATGAAAGTTCTGGAGAGGGTGACTGATACACAAATACGTAGTGTAGTAGTAAGTAAGAAGGGAGATGAGCAATTTGGATTCAGATTGGGATGCAACACAACTGACTTGATGTTTTCAGTGAGACAGATAATTGAAAAGAAGCTAGAGATGAGGAAAGAGTCCAACTGAACATTCCTAGACTTAGAGAAAGCATATGACAAGGTCCCAAGAAAGCTGATTTGGGCAGTACTGTGGTGGTTCAAAGTCTGAGAAACATTAGTATAATTTTGTGCAGGTTATGTACAAGGATCCAGTGACTTAAGTATAAACAGTGTTCAGTCTCATAGAGAGGTTCCCAGTGGTTGTGGGTGTACATCAGGATTCAGCTCTGAGACCACTGCTGTTCATACTGGTGATGGACTACATTAGCAAACAGGCTGGAAGGGACAGCTCAACAGATTACTGTATGTAGAAGATGTGGCATTACAGGCAGACTCTGAGCAAGAACTTCAGCTAAGGATAGGGGAATGGAATGCAAAACTGAACCTAGTATGAAACTAAGTACAGTTAAGACAGTGGTAATGGCAACATATGTGGGAAATCAGAAGAAACTGAGAATTGAGATAGAAAGGAAGATAGTGGAATAGGTTAATACCTTTAGGTATCTGAGAGGGGTGGTTGAGGAGAAGGGTAGTCTGAATGAAGATGCCAAAGCTAGAATCAGAGGGGCTGCAGCCAACTGACACAGAGTGTCAGGTGTAGTATATGACAAAAGTATGACAAAGAAGCTGAAAAGTAAGGTGTGCAACCTGTACTACTGTATGGTACAGAAACCTGGGCAGGAAAAGGCAGAGCAGATAATGAAGCTAAAGGTGATGGAAATGAAGTGCCTGAGAAGGGTGGTAGGATGCACACTGTGGGACAGATGAAGAAATGAGGACATAAGAGCAGAAGCCAAAGTAGCTCCAATTGCAGAAGATATCAAAGAGAATAGAGTAAAGTGGTTCAGGCACATATGCATGGAAATGGAAAACAATCTAGTGAAGATGGTTTGGGGCAGACAGTATGAAGGCAGGAGGAAATTAGGGTATCTAGAAAGAGGTGAATGGATTGTGTGAGGGAAGATTTGTGACAGTCTGGCATAAGTGTTGAAGAAGGCAGGAGTGTGGCATTGAACAGAGAGACATGGTGACACCTAACAATACACCCCAACCCTATGTAGAAAATGAGGAAAGGGGGGTTGATGATGACTGATCCTTATTTATCCACCAGGGAATTGGAGCATTACATAATACCAACCTGTCATTTCAATGGTGTTCATCAACAATGTCTGTACAACAGACTGGCAATTGTTTCCAGTACTGAGACATCAAGGTATATCAGAAGAGCATATGATTCCACTCATCTTTAACTTGTACGCTGTATCTTTGACAAAAAGAATAACTTGTGTTTCCCCTATTTTTCAGGTGTATAAAAGGATAAGTGTAAACATTTCTGAGTATTAATTTTCCAAATGGGGAAGTTGTGTTTTTTTGGCATTTAATGTCAATTTTATCTTTAGCTGTTATGTTTATGTCCAAAATGATGCTACTATGGTTACTTATGGTATATTAGAAACCTATAAAGGCCAGATAAACTAGACCTAGATGTGCCTTTTCTGGACAAAGTTAAATACAGATAGATAGATAGATAGACAGACAGACAGACATACAGATAGATAGATAGATAGATGGATGGCTAGAAAGATATAATACATTTTAGGTTATTTTCATAACAACTGGAAGAATACGTTGTAGTCCGTGCATGTGTGTGTGTGTGTGTGTGTGTGTGTGTGTGTGTGTGTGTGTGTGTGTGTGTGTGTGTGTGTGTGTGTGTGTATATATATATATATAGAGAGAGAGAGAGAGAATGAGTGAGATATGTACATGTGTGTGTGTGTTTGTGTGTGTGTGTGTGTGTGTGTGTGTGTGTGTGTGTGTGTGTGTGTGTGTGTGTGTGTGTGTGTGTGTGTGTGTATACATATGAAGTCTGAGAGTTTCTGCTCATGTTGAAGACTACAGGAGGTCTTACTGAAAAAAGTGTTGATGTTTTTGACCTTGGGGTGTCACTGTTTTGAATAGAAACCACCAACGTTTTAAATGTTCTAAGGTTGAATAATTCTGTGTCCTTTAAATGAGAGATGAGTAGTACTAATGGACACATTTTTAAAAATGTTGTAATATATTATTCATTGGTAAGTAACATTAGCTCTATGACTCATTTGGCGTAAACTCAAATTGTCTAACAAAATTAATCAGAAGCTCATTTAATCAAAAAGCCATTTAGGCAAATTACATTTGATAGAAATGTTCAGTAGGCTGCAGAAAATTAATGCTTGTGTAGTTTAGAGAACTAAGATAGGAATTATAAGGCAAATTAAGTTAGTGCACCATTTTTACCTTGCCAATGCCCACCCACAAGTTTGCAGTTGTTTGTCTGCAGTAATTCACTGTGTGTGATGATTTCTGTTTTCTCTGTGGTTGTGCATCTATGGCATTAGTATGCTTAAGTAAGGGGTGTGAGGGGCAAAGCCCGCCATATGGAGGGTGCCCTGCCAAAAAAAAAAAACTTTGGGTGGAGTATTTGCTATATGGTAATTTAGATGAAATGTGATTTGGTTTTGATCGAATGTGTTTTAGATCAAATTTTTAGATGTTTTGGAATTAGACAAAAGTATCTTAGATATAAAAATATACCCATTATCCATATATATAATTCAAGCCTGTAGGCCCTTTTTTATATACTTTCAGTTAATGCCCATAGCTCCTTATGGTGTCCAGACCTTTCTTGGGTCTGACTTTTTAACTAGATGACTTACCAGCTTTTTATTGTTTGAAATAGAAAGAGCAAGGATTTATTAAAAATGACACTAAGATTGTTAATCTGGGATGTCTTGCAGTAGAAAGCATTGATTATATTATGCTTTTTAGGTTGATTTTTCTTAAAATGCTGTGGAATGCAATGATGTGTGCAGGCTGCAAGAGGTACAACATTCCACACCACATAGGTGTTAATGAGATATAGCTATTATATTGTAGCAATTGGAAATCAATAACCACATTTTATTATCCATTATTTTGTATTCTGTTCTATAAGTTTACCCTTTTATCATTACATAAACAGCAATTAAGTTGTTTCCATTTTAAATTATATTGATTATCAATCCAATGTATTATAACATTGAGCACCAAGGCCAGAGCATATATTTTTAATATCTGGAATGGATATATCACCTCTGCCCCAAGTTGCAATGTGATTTTTATAGGTAATTCTCAGTTTATTTAGATGATGTAAAAAAGAAGTTAACATCTTATTTTTTTTCCATATGTCAACTTTGCCAGAGGATAAAGCAGTTGCTTCAGTTATCTAAAATAATTTGGAATTGTATAATTCTAATCAAATGCAATCTGTCTTCAAGGAAAATAGTTTATTTCATTTAAAAATCATTTATTTTAGAAATTAATAATATTATTATAATTAATTTGAACTGTGGTATTCAAATTATATATTAAAGCAACCCTTGGATATTTTAATTGATCACAGTGTCAGTCATAATTAAAAATGGCCATTAAAATTGTATCAATGTTTTTATGCCATAATATAGTTATAGTTTTATTTTCACTGAATTTATGAATTGAAATTTCTATAATTTTTTTAATGCATCAATTTTTTTCATTTTCATTTAATAAAATTCTATTTGGAAATAATACAATTTTCATATCAGATTTGCAATTTTTATGAAAGCTGTTAATATCTTTATTTCAGCTTATTGCATTCACCGGTGGTTCTATGGCTAATGTCAAGTTAATTAGATTAGATGGTGTCCTTGTTTAGCTCCTTTTCTGATATCCACTTCTCAGGATAGATATACTCCAGTCTTATCATATGCTTTAGAATTAAAAGATAACATTCTTATTAATTTTATATAAGCCTCTGAAACAATGAAAATTGCATGAAATGTTGAAAACATACTGACACGTTTATGAAGTCAATGGCTTTTTTTCATGTCTAGACATACTATTACCATTTTTTTCCTATAATCAGCATAATCACTAAGGGTTATTAATTTTTAATATTGTTTTATGTTTGCCTGTTTATTATAAATCAAGACTAAGATTTTTAATTATATTAGTGATAATAGATCTAAATGACTTGCATTCAACATTCAAGAATTAAAGGTGGAGTTGAAGAAGAATGGCAGCACCTCAAAGCAGCCTGTGTGAGGACTATAAAACAGAGATGAGGCTGAGCCTGGTATGGAAATGAGGTAGATAAGGATAGCTGGTGGTGGAATGGAATGCAGAAGTCCAGGAACTCATCAAAAGAAAGAAGGAGAGCAAGACAAAGTTGGAAATAGAAAACACAGATCAGCCAATCAAGGAATACTGACTGGCTAATAAACATACTAAAAGAGCAAAAGGCATCCGAGGCACTCTACCAGCTTCTGGAAAGTAACTCGGTAGATAGCACAAAGAAACTTTAAAGGTTGCAAGGCAAAGACAGAAAAATAAAGAAAATAGTCATCAGACACCCTTCATAAGGGATGCCAGCAATAACTTGCTCACCAGTCCAGAGGACAACAAAGGTGGATGGAAGGATTACGTCCTGCAATATTTTGAATGACAAAAACACTACAGAAGTTATACTGCCCTGGAAATAGCCTATGATGAAAGAAGAAGAGGGGTGAACCATAGAAGAAATAGGAGCAGTACTTAGGAAAATAATTCAGAGATAGCAGCAAGCTCTGATGATGTCAGAGCAGAAATTATAAAGATGTGGGTAAGTCAAAGACTATCTATAGCAGTAAAGGGAGACAGGCATATTGCTTATGAATGGAGAACAAACATACTACTGCCATTGTACAAGAACAAAGGAGGTATTCACAGCTGTGAACAGTATAGAACTCTCAAACTCCTGTCACATTGTCTGAAACTTTTGGAGAAAGTGATTGATGAATGAATATGCGGAGTAGTAGAAAATGAAATAGAAGATGAACTGTTCAGATTCAGGTCAGGATGTAGTAAAACTGACCTAATGTTTTCAGGGAAACTGATAACTGAGAAGAAGCTAGAGATAAGGAAAATGTACATCTGGGCATTCCAAGGTTGGAGAAAGCATAAAACAAGGTTCTAAAAAAGCTGATTTGGGTGGTCCTGCTGAACCACAGGGGCCAAAAGGATGATTAAAGTCCCAGAAACATTAGTAAAATTAGTGCAAGCTATGTACAAGGACCCCAATAACACAACTACAAATAGTATTTAGACTCATAGTGGGGTTCCCAGTGAGAATGGGTGCGCATCAGGGTTCAGGTCACTGCTGTTCATATTGGTGATGATTACTTTAGCAAACAAGTTGGCTGGGACAAATCAACAAAGCTGCTATATGTAAATGATGTGCCATTACATCCAGGCTCTGAACAAGAACTTCAGAAGATGATATGGGAATGGAATGCAAAACTGAAGACACACAGGATGAAACTGAATGCAGATAAGACAGTTGTAATGACAGTAAATAGGGGTGTGAAGGCTGCCAGCCTAGCCAGATAGAATTTTGCAGATAATTCTGTCATTTGTAAATATGAATGTAAACTACAGGCTTGTTGTCTTAAATGTAAAGAAATAGTGTTACATGTGGAACTGGGAAAAATGTGACAAAAGTGCACTCTACTGACCAAAGTAAAACATGTGGTGACCCTTTAATGTAGACAGTGGTGCCGAAGAGTCTAGATGAAGAAATTCTTGCTATTGTTTTAATCAAGAGTTAAATTGCTAGATTTAAACATGCAAATGTATTTTTATTGCTCTGTTTCCTGACCAGCTGCTAGATAACAAAAAAAGATGTTAAGAATGTAAATGTAATTTCTGTTAGCCTGGGAACCCAGGAAGTGATAATGTAATGTGTAGCCTGGGAACCCCAGGAAAGTGTAAAGACTGATGTAATGTGAATCAAAACTGCAATTTCAATTTAAACAGAGAGAACCAGAGATTATTAAGCATTTTTGTCTTGACCATCCAACTCATCAGCAGTCTGCCTGTTTTCTTATGTAAGTTATCTTAGACTTTTATTTTTTTTAGAAATAGCTAGGAACTAGAAAGATTAGACTAAGTGTTTTTCTGTAATGTCAGAACTGTACTACTGAATTATTTTAAGCATTTCTCTGTGATCTCTGAACTCTTAACTAGCACTGTACAGTAAGAAGTATTGTCTTGTGTTTTTATTATTTACTATTAAGTATTTTTAAACTTTTCAAATGTGGCTGTTTTGTGTAGAGATAATTTAAGCTTTAGAGTACATTGCATGATTACAGTGATTACTGTACAAAGTCATTACAATAAGCCTTGACTGTTTAGTTATACTGCCAATTGGATATAATATTGCACAGTAATAATTGGACACCCTTTTAAGGGCCTTTGAGTAGCTGATAAATATTAGTGGGTGGTGGCAAGTGGTACTACTGTATAGTCTGGGAAAAAGAGGCACAGCTGGAGAACTTGTGCCAGCCTTCCACAGGAGTGTCTGTGTGGTTGTATAAACTCTTATCTCAAAGTGTGTGTGTGTCAGCTACTTGGGCAGGGACACAAAGCACTGCTTGGACAGAAAGGGTGCTGGAGGTTTTAGCTTGCTTACTAGGCTGAGATCTGGACCCTATAGCTGTGCCAGTGGGGAGTCTTATTGGGGACCTGGAGAGCAAGGGAGCGACCAGCCTTGGACTGACTGTGATCTCTGTGTGCTCTTAAGGGAAATTGCACTTTACTGTGTGTATCGGTTATCCTTTCCTCCTATATGAGACGTCCCTCACTGGTGTTAGTGGTAAGGATTGAGGCTCCTTGATTGCTGGACCAGGGCACGGGTGTCACAGGGGGGAATCAGAAGAATATGATAACTGACACAGAAGGGAAATAGGGGAAAAGGTTACCAACTTTATGTATCTGGGAGGGATGGTTTAGGAGAAGGAAAGTTGAACAGGGAGGTCAAAGCTAGACTCAGAGAGGCTGCAACCAACTGGCATAGTGTCAGGGTAGTGTGTGACAAAAGAATGGCAAAGAAACTGAAATGTAAGGTGTACAAAACAGTGGTGCAATCAGCACTACTGTATGGCACAGAAACCTAGGCAGTAAAGGCAGAACAGATGAGGAGCCAGAGTTGATGGAGATGAAGTGCCTGAGATGTGTGGTAGGAAACATACTGTGGGACAGACGAAGAACTGAGGACATCAGAGGAGAAGCCCAAGTAGATCCATTTACAGAGGTGATCAAAGAGAACAGATTACAGTGGTTCAGGCAAATATATAGGAAAGCAAAACACAATCTGGTATAGAAAACTTGGGACAGACAGGAATAAGGCAAGAAGAACCAAGAATATCCAGAAAACAGATGGATGAACTGTGTGAGAGAATACCTGTGACAGTCAGGCATGACTGTCAGAGAAGGTAGGAGAATGACACTGAACTGAAAGAGTGATGGCAACATTTGACACCACACCCTGACTCCATATAGAAAAATGTGAAAAATGGACTGATGATGATGATGATGATGATGAATAAAACAGGTATTATTAATATATATCTCTAGGAAGAGGAGATTGCATTATTTAATTGTACATTTAAGAATATGTCATTTATAATTTATACGGCAGTATGGGGAAATGTATACATCTTTGGAATAATTCTATATATAAAGATGTGTTTACTGTTAACAGATTAATTTGATTTGCTATCACAGTGTTATTTGCTGAGTTCAGATAATTTCCTGTTAACATATTTGTACAGGTCTACATTTTAATGTCATCTGATATTGTAACTCTGTCATTGTTTATGTCTTCATAAAAAGATCTGAAGGCATGAAGAATATCTTCTATATCAGATTTTAACCCATTTCTTTGATTTTGAATATTCCTAATTTAACTAAGCATTACATTTAATTTCCATGTATTAGTTAGCTTAAACCTTTGGGTATTAAACAATGTGATAAGAGTTTAATTCTTTGTAAAGGTATTGATACCTTGTAAAGAAAAAAATGTTAATGCTTGAGATATATATATATATATATATATATATATATATATATATATATATGTACACACACACACACACACACACACACACACACACACACACAATACTCACAACAACCCCTTTTTTCTACTTTTCCATGGGGTCTTGATACCTTGTAATTAAGAATTTGTTAATGTCTTTTCTTTTTGTTCGCAACATTAACCATATCTATCTATATAGATATAGACATAGATATCAACTTCAACCCCCTTTTTTCCAGCCAGGCTTCGTATCAATGGAGACCATTACCTATAGCTACTGTCGAGTTCACTGGTGGCTATAAAATTCCCACTCTGTACCTTTAGCTTAGCCAAATCAAGGCTTTTATGAATTCCAATTAACTCATTATACCAGTCTTTTCTATGAATATATACCATGAGAATATCTTACTTTACATAGTGCAGTAATGTCAACTTCATAAGTTCATAATTTCAAAGACGTTTTAGGCCAATTGGCCATCAAGAAATTCTGATTCTTCCAAATATGGTATGTAAGCCTTTCTATCAGCCCATTTATCAAAAATTTTCTTTAAAGTTTCCAAGCTCTTAAATTGTTTAACATTAAATGGGATGTCATTATATAGTTTTGTAATTCTAATAGAAATATATTGAGACCTCATCACAGAATTGCCCATTTTCATTATAAACTGCATATTTTTGGGTATATATTATAACTTTGAAGTCTTAAAATGTCGAATATTATAATATCAAACCATTCCCAGGGGAAAAAAGTTGCTGTTCCGACAAACATACACACAACACAAGCACACCAAAATAAATAATCCACACACATACACTTCACAAAACCCTACACTAAACCATACATACACTACTAGCTATCCACTTACCTTAACCCAACCCTAGCTCTAATGTCTGTAACTACTGCACACTCACCTTATCTGCTCCCTAACCCTAAGGTCCCTATCGCACACTCACCTTACCCGCTCCCTAACCCTAAGGTCCCTATCGCACACTCACCTTACCCGCTCCCTAACCCTAAGGTCCCAATCGCACTATCACCTTACCCGCTCCCTAACCCTAAGGTCCCTAACTATCACACACTCACCTTAACCCGATCTGTTCACACACTTACCTTAATCCGGTCCATAACCTTCGCTCCACAGTCGAGGAAATAGCGAAGCTGCAGAAACGGCCCACCGAATTCTTTCCTTAGGAAAGTATTCGATATTCTGCAGCTTTAATCCTAAATCCTTGACTTCCTCCAGTTGAGAAGCCATCAAGTAAACCAGTTGTCTAATATTTTTTTTGAAAAATACATAACATTCTACCTGTCTGTACTAAATGATAATTCTATATATTTGCCTAATTGCTAACTATGTTTAGCTCATCTACATCAGAAGTTTTTTGTAGTGTAAATCCAGTTTTACAGTCATCAGCATACTTTGATACACAATATTTTTTGCTCTTAGGAAATGTTGATAACACGAGATTGAACAAGGCAGGGCCTCAGACAGATCCCTGCAGAGTGCCAGTCTTTACATCTAGATAATTAGAGTGAACATTCTGAGTCTAAATGCTTTGTTTTCTATTCAGCAACCAATTTCCAATATGCCTTCTAATGTAACTGTTTATTTTATAATCATTTAAACACTTCATAATAACCACATGTGGTAAGCTATCAAAGCATTAGATAAGTCCAAAAACTGCACCAGGAGACAAACGCAGATAAAGAGCTCATATTTTTTATACAATCATAAAAATTAACTAAGTTGCTCATTTAGTGAAACCACACTGAACAATATCTAGTGTATCTATACTATTCTCAGAATTAATCATAAGGTCCAATAAGCATCTCTCAAAACACTTTCCAGTTAGTGAAGTAAAACTAATTGGCCTGTAGTTTTGCAACTGGTCTCTCTCTTCCCTTTCTTATAAATAGGAGATACACATGATAGTTTCCATGATTCAGGGACTGTACCCATTCCTAATAGTTTATTAAATACTAAAGTTAATTTAGGTGTAAGTAAACTCTTTGTAGTAAGCAACATACTGGCTAGAATCAGGTCCAGGTCCATGGATGTCATATCTTTTAACTTTGAAAAGGCTATATATCTGATTCAGATATATTTGGACAAGAATTGGTCACTAAGTTGCATTGTCAATCACCTATGGTAGTCAAGCCAATGTTAGTGTAAAAAAATTAAATTCATTACCTAACCTTCTAACAGCTCTAGTAGCTTTGTTATCAATTAATAGTGAAGATATTGAACTATATCTCTGGCCTTAGTTATTTATATATTTATAAAATTCTTTCTTGTTTTGCAATTCCAGATCAACTTACTTTCATAACAAGCCTTGATATCCACAATTGTACTTTTTAAAATACTACTATTCATGTTAAGTATCTTCCTATTGATGTCAGTTGGAAATTTCCTAAATGCTTTATAGGTTTTCTTTTTTTTCTTAAATTGTTTTATTAAGGACTTATTCCATCATTAAGGAAATGCTGACTTCTTATTCTCTCCTCTCACTAAGGAATAAACACAAGCCAGGAGATATTCTAAACTTTGTGCATGTGTTGACCAGTCAATTTGCATTAACTGCAGAGGTAAATTTTGTAAGGCACTTTTATTACATTCATATTTCAGTGATGGTAATATGGAATGGGTTGTTGTGTCTAATACAAAAGATACATAACAGTGGTCAGATGTACCCAGTGGAGAAAGTAACTTTTAAAAAAGCTACATTTTCAGGTACATTGTTGATAATAAAATCCAGTCTGCTATTTCTAATAGCATTGAACTTAACTAGTTGCATCCTCCCATGTAAATGTAAAATATTAATAAATTCCTTGTCAAGATATGAGATGCTACTTAGTATATTTCAATCAATTCTGGGATAGTTAAAATCCAAAATAAGTAATATTTCACCTCTTTTATCCAGACGATTTTCCAAACTCTTTAGATATTGCCAGTGGAAACTATGGGCCTTACTTGGGGAGTGTTATTTAAGAACTATTTAAAAGTTTGTAGAAGTAGCATTAAGAATTTGAACAATTAAAATTTGATTCACCTGCTCAGTCTTGGTGAGACAAGATGGTATAGATTTGTGTACCCAGAGTACAATACCGCCTCCCCTAGGATTTTCATAAATGCGTTCATACTTAACAAAGTCCTTTAACAAATAATATAAAGAATTCCAGGACTCAGCAACAACAATGATTTTGTGCAGATATTTAGCAATTAATATCGACAGTTCTTCAGATTTATTTCCCCAACTTCTAAAGTTACAAAGAAAACAGTTAACAGGTTCCCTAGATTTTTCACAAACTGCCTTGTACATCACACTTTTTTCCAGAAAACTTTCCAGCTGTGAAGTAATTTGACTTAGCATAAAACTTGATCCATACTCATTCAGATGAGTGTTATCCCATGATTACAACAGGTCTATATTAGAACCATGAAAGCCCAGTTAAGCGAATACGTAAATGTCAAGACATATTGCGTGAACCGTGACACCGTACACTGAATGCCAGAAACTGCAAAATTCAAAATGTCGAATCGGCATAGTTGGCCCTTCTGTGGGGTATAGCTCCAAAAGGTAAGTGTACGATTGTTACAGACCTTAGGGTTAGGGTGCGGGTTAAGGCAAATGCACAGATAGTAATGTATGTAAGGTTTAGTGTAGGGTTAGAAGTAGGGTTTTGTTAAGTGTATGTGTGTGGATTATTTATTTTGTTTGGGTATAGCTCATTAAGGTAAGTGTGCGATAGTTACGGACCTTAGGGTTAGGTTGCAGGTTAAGGTAAGTGCATAGATAGTAACATATGTAAGGTTTAGTGTAGGGTTAGAAGTAGGGTATGTATGTGGTTTATTTATTTTGTTTGGGTGGGTAGTATGTACGAGCGGTGGGGTTGGCCAACTATGCCGGTTCGAGATTTTGAATTTTGCGGTTTTGGGCATTCGGTGCACTCTCGGTTCGTGCAATATCTGTTGACATTTATGTATTCATTTAAACGGGTTTTCTCGGCTCTAATATAGACCCGATAACAACCTCTGACCACAACAACTTTACTCCCAATATTTAGTTAAGTCAATATTGTACACCACAGACAATTCCCTTAGCCATTTATTAAACATGTGAACTTTTGTGCACATCCAGTCATTCAAAGAGGGTGAAGGAATGATCTCATTCAACATAAACTGTACTTCCTTTGTTTACAAAGCCTCTATTATATCCAGCAAGTATTATTTCATATATTTTAGTGGTGTAAGCCTTAAATTATTAAATTCAATATGTAGTACATACAAGTCATACTTTGACTTGTCTAAACTTAATTTTGCTGTCATGTAGAGTATATCAAGTAGTCTTAACCCAGGTAAAACAGAAATAGTATGAGAAACCTTTCCTACAGATCTTAAAAAAGAATTACCCAAGAATAAAACTTCAGTGTTACCTTCATTTACATTTGTTGTCCCAATACACCCCTTGCCAGTAATATGTAAAGGAGATTTAACTTCATTGTCTGTTTTAGTACATGTTTTTAAATCCTTTTAGTTACATTTTTGTCCCATAAAAGAGGCTTCTCTATAGTCCAGTTTGCCTCTAAGATGCAGTCTATATAATCCTGATCCTCATATACTACCCCCAGACCTTTAATAATTGAGTAAGTCTCATTTATTATAGTGACTTTTGGATATAAGTAAGCATGCAGTTATTTAGCTATTAATTAGTCACCTCCCTCTAGATTTCCACCTATTTTATTACTAAAACTGTTAGCCTCATTATCTAATGTTAAAGAGATACTACTCCCACTCTTGTTGTTGTGGTTAGCCCTAAAGACCCCATCCACACAATCATTATTATTATATAATGACCAATGTTGTTTTGCGACTTAAACTTTTTGAGATACTTAACTTAGAATCCCTTTTCCTTTTCTTCTCTTTGGTTTCTTCACTGGGGAGTTGTGATTCTAGTTATTGTCCTAGCACTTCTCGTTTATTTCTTTCTGTACAATCCTTAGATGTTTCAGTGATAGTTTCTTCTATGGAACACTCACTTTCCTCATACCAGTCCTTGATGTATTCAACAATTGTTGTAAATGCTTTTACATAATGACAACTACATTCCAATAAATCAATGTCTACTTCACTTTGGAAATCTTTGAGAGCTGAGTCAATTTAATACAGTTAGAACAATACTTGTGAAAGCTATCTCTGAAATATACTGTGCAGTGTTTACATACTCTAATGCAGTTAAATTTTACTAGATCTCTAACACATATAGATTTAAAGATTCCATTATTGATTGCTTGAGTAAAAAGATATTGCCATAGGAGGAAATTCAGTTCATTATTAATCCAATTCTTCTACTTTTGATCCATGTCAAAGGATTCTGTTTACCATAGACAATTTATTATAACTGATTATTCATCTAAAAGTCAGATCATTATAACCTGATAAATGCCAAACTAGGCAAGCTATAATTTTCAAAGATTCAGACTGGAACAAGGTACAAAAATATCCTATTTATTATTGTTTGTGTTCCAATTATTAGAATAGTGCTTAAAGATTAAAGACTAACCATCCATAAGATTAAGTTTTCAGATTCCAGGAGCTCATCCACATTTTTAAAGCTTTAGCCAAGGCTGATAGCTCAGCCTCTTTATTAGAACTTGCATCTGATTTTACAAGTTTCTGGAATCCAGTTCATATATAGTCTATTTTTCTGTTTTATGAGAAACACAGCAACTCCTCCCTCATTATTTTTATAAAGGAACACCATTTGAAAATAACAACCATTTCTTCCATAATATTGAGAGTCCTCTTTTTTTGGATTTGAAAGATGAATCAACTAATAATTTGTGCTGATAATAACTAAGTATCTTAACATGTTCTTATAAGAGATGTCTTTCTTATAAAAATATCTAAATAGTCCATTTAATTTCTGGCCATTATTCAAACTATGGCAATAAGGGATAACATGGCATTTTCATTTGCTATTACATATATATATATATATATATTTGCATGTATTCATTTAATAATATTCCACAGTAGGTGAACAGAATAAGTTTAAAGAAAAGTTTCTTTAGCATATTTCACATAAAGTTATGTATAAAATATTCTACTCTATTCGACTCATTGTGGCTGGAGATTGTGGCCTATACCCTTCTATACTGGGAATTGCTGCTGAATTGCTGCATTATTTAAACTGCTTTCTGCTGCAACTGTGATTTTATGCACTTTGAATTTCTAGTACTTCTGCATTTTATAGCATAGGTTAGATTCAGGCTCACTTAATCTAGACTGTTTGGTATCACCTGAGCACTAAAACCAGCTCTTCACTGAGATACTGAATTATCGGAGGCATCCGTTCTTCCAATTAACTATAAGTGCCTGTTTTAGCTCTAATATTGCACTTTTAATTTGTATTTGCATTCCACTGTCTGTTTGAATTGTTTGAACCGTTTTTTGTCACATTTTACTGTATACTGTACTAATTCAGCTGTAGCACTGCCCAGTTCTAAGTTTGTTATTTCTGGGTCTGTTTTGTAACTTCTGAGCATCAACTTCAAGCCATCTTTGTTGGTGAAGGCCCTTCTGCATCCTTGTGAGAGAAAAGTGCTGTCTGGGACCCATCTAATCAAGGGTGATTGGACTAGAGCTCAGAAAGAGTTTTCTTATTGGCTAGTTTGAGCTAAAAAGGGTGTTTTCTTGTTTTATTTAAGCTTTGCATTTGCACTTCTTTGCGTGTAGCTCTCTATCATGTACTGCCGCGTAGTGGTGATTACCATTGGTAATTATAGATGAAAATCTTTTGCTTGTTAAATTTTCCCTTACCATTTTGCTTGTAGTCCTCCAGAAGTTTCTCTTAGCCCTGCTCTGCTGTCATGTGGAAGACTAAGCCTAGCCTTAGAAGTACCAACAGACCTCTCACTAGGGTTGCCAACCATCCAAAATTCTTCCGGACTGTCTGGAAATAAGAGACTGCCTTTTCTTGTCTGGAAAAAATAAAATCTTTTCTTTTAATTAAAAAAATGTTTCCTGAGGGTATTCTACTTTAAGAACACCCTTTGTATCCAGTCGCACAGGCGCAGAAGCCGAGATTCTTTATGTGAAGTTTTCATCTTCCATATGGTGGAATTTGAATTCCAATCTCCAGAAGACATTTGGACTGCGCAGCAGACCACCACAAATGGTCAGACAAATCAGAGAGGTAGGTCTATGTGTGTGATGCTGCTATGAAAGGGAGAGCAACTGAAACGTAATTAACTTAAGGGGAAGTTTTTTTATAATTTCATCATGCAGAGGCCACTGGTAGGAAACATTGTATTGTATCTAGTATAGTCTCATTGCATTACATTTCTGGTTTACATAAAGCTTCAGGGCTAAATTATTCCATAAGTCACAAGACGCTTCTTTCATATGAGCTTTAGTGAGGCCTTCTCTAGACGATACTGAGAGCATGTTGCTGTCCTAAGCTTACATTTCCACAAGAAAATAATAACGCTATAAAAGACAGAGTTGCAGTCTGTCTGCCTGCTTCAGAAAACAAAAGGCCAGACGGTTCTTCCAGCAGACTTTTAATGATACTACAAACCCCAAGAAATTGTTTAATTTTGTGTGACCAAGTACTAGTAAAATAAAACATGAAATGATACTTATTGTTGAAGTCTTTTTATGCGATTATTGCAATTCCTTTATAAAATAATGTTGCTTAAAGCTGTTGAATATGGTCAAAATATTTTATAATGATAAAATAGCGTAAACTTACCTATTGCTAATATTACTAATGTACCTTTTCATATAATGCTCTATAATCGAGGGTCAGCTGTGGTTAATTATTTGTGACATACAGAGCTGTGATTGGTATAGAAAAGGTGTAAATTGATGACCCTTCTAGTTTTCTGACCATCCACTAGTTGTCCACATTAGGCATATACTCTGTAGCTATAAAAGGCATAGGTTCATTATTCAAAAGCTGCAAGGCCAGTTGTGTCATTATGTATTGTTTTATACTAACCATGTATTTTTAGACCATGCTATACATCTTCAGGTCTGTGTTATTGATGTAAGATATGATTGTTGTTAATACTGTGCCATTTCTTAGAACATTTTAAAATGTTATCATTCTAAACTTGAGAAAACAATGTGCAAAGACTTAGTTAACACTTGATGGAAGTTTCCTGGAAAAACAGTTTCTATGAAATTATGAAATTTTAATAATTTCTTTGAAAATCCAATTAAAATTAAGTGATATCTTTTTAATAAGTTTGTATTGGTAGTACTGAGATAATATGAGTTCAGCCTATTAAAAATTGTAATTGTATGTTGCAGTTTGGCCAGTCAGGTACATGTTCTCTCAAACTGATAGCTAAATTATTATGGTCTAGTAACCACTATTACAGGATACTTAGCTCTTCAAAGGAATTTATGGGGTCATTATAACTGCTAAAAGTCTTGTAACATATGATCTGTTAATAAAATGTTTTGTTTTGTCCCTTAGCTTTCAGTCTACTGTTTTTGTAACATTATGTTCTCTGTCAGAGCAAATGAGACAGGAGTAGGCTGATGCATTTGAAGTTAAATTTATGGCAAGGTGAACAACTTGGGAATACCTGGGCTTAAGAAAACACCAGGGACAGACAAAATGAATACAGGAAAATCAATTATTTTCATACAGGTGTCTGCTACAGTAGTTATCTCAAGAAAATGTTGAACTGTTTTTCCTTACGTTAAATAAAAAGACTAGTTTTCAGCTCTTCACACAAGGCATTAACAATTATTCCTTTTAGGCTTCACAGAAAAAATGCAGGATTTTTTTTATGTTTTCAGGTGGTTTTCAATATAATTTTGTTATACCTTTTTTCAGACTTTTCTTCATGCTTGTCATGCCTGACGTCCCTTGGTTCGTTAGCTAACAGTCTTCTTTTCCCTGGTATATAACAAAGCAACAGTTTATTTTCCTGGTTTAGGTTTCATTTCTGTCATTTACTGGATAAAGTGTTTGTTTGTATATGAGATACAAAACAAAGGAAAGCAAGGAAAGATCACACTGGGTCTTTTTCATACTATGCGCACTGGTATTCTGAAAGGTGGTTTAGAAAATAGCTCTTTGTCAACTTTTTTTTGTTCCTCAATACTGTTTAGGTCAAGATGAAGGGCGGATTACCAGCTTACCATATTTTCATGTAAATAGGCAATTTATTCTTCAAGGATAGCAGGCATTGAATTTGTAGATGAAACACTGAAATATAAAATTGTTTGCCAGCAGCAACCTTCTCATTATTTACAGATCTCTTTAATGTAGAATTATTCAGATGACTTTTACTTCTGAAGAGATTGTGCATATTGACTGATATTGGTGGATTGTAATGACAGAAGTTTGAGTGGCCTTTTATGGTTGAAATGTTCAAAATCAGGCAGTTTTGTCATTATTGGCTCAGATGTTTTGTTTCATTGCTTACTGGAAAAATGTTCCAAACTATAAATTTAAGATATGCTCTAACAAGTGGTATGGTATTATACAAGGGATATAATTTAATTATTATATATTATAATATATATATATATATATATATATATATATATATATTATATAATTTAATGCAATCAGGAAGATGAATCAAAGAACTTTTGCATGGTCTAAAAATGTGTGTAAGGGGTCTATGATTTGAAAACAGCCCAAAGGTAAATTTAATCCACAACTGGCCAGATGCATTTTCTTTGAATGTGGGTTTCAATGCTGTTTCTGTGAATGTGAGTTTTAACGGCAGAGAAGTTTTAATTCTAAGTCTGTTTTCATTGAGAGACTGTATTGCTTTGTTTAGCAAATGTGTATCAGTGGTTTGTGCTATAAAATTTGAAATAAAAGTTTTAAATTAAATCCAAATATCTGTAGTCATTGTAGAAGTAAAGCAGAAGACAGTATGCACACTGAGAGTTTTGAACAGTGTTTATGGCAGCTTGGGAGAAATAGCCAAGTAATGGGACACTGGAATGACTGTGTGGGATGAGGATGGGGGGGTGTATCAAAATTGCATGCATTTTGCTTTCACATACATGTCCAGAATTTTTGACATGGAAAGTTGGCAACCCTACCTTTCACCCACTAGCCACTCCTAAGTGTGACCTCTTTTCCTGATCATATAAATTTACCTATCACTATGGACAGAATTTCCCACAGTTTCTCCAGCCAGCTTGGTTGACATGTACCTCCTGAGGCAATGTAACAATTGCCTCATGTTCACTGACAACTCTTTACACCTAGTCCACACAAACACAATGTGTGAGAGATGCAACTATACCCTGAATCATGCTCTGTCATACACCAGTCAGTACATATGACAATGAGTTAGTTGCCAGCCTGCACACCTCACCTTATACTTCACCCAAACACACATCCCACATACCTACATATGCAGAGGTCCTCACCAGAAACATACCTGAACACCAGAGACCTCCCAAATATAAACACAAGCACTCTACACATAATACTTCCTCTGCACAACACATTACACATAATAGCTTATGCACCAGTGTCTCACCAGTCAAACCCTTAAGGCAAAACACAAAATCAAACATATTAGTCATAGGTGATTCCATCATGAGACACACCAATGTCTGTCTCAACAGGCTGGATAAGAAAAAGGTCACAGTCAGCTGTCTGTCAGGTGGCAGGATACACCATATCACACATGCAGTCAAGTCTCTCAACAACAGGTACTGTTATGACTCCATCATAGCCCATGTTGGTTTGAACGATTTCAGATTTACCTTCAGAAAATATGAAGCGAGACATGACTGAGCTCTCAAACTATGGGTCTCAGACAGGTATGTCCCTAGCCTTAAGCAGCATTTTACCTCCACCTAGGATGATGCCTCATTACAAACAGAAAATTATTGACTTCAATAATTAGCGTAGCTTCTTGTGTCATTCTAAGGGGATTCACTATCTGTCAGTCTGGGATGACATGATTGACAGATCTCGATGCTTTGCCAGAGATGGTCTTCATCTGTCACCCCTGGGATTTCAGCTACTGGCTAAGGTTCTTGCCACCCCCATAGTGCCTTTTTAGGCAGTGTCTCAAGGATAAAATTCCCAACATAGAAACACCATCGAACAACAACCTCAAGGTTATGGTGCTAAACACTAGGAATCTCAACACGAAATTACCCTCACTGAAAGCTGTCCTCACTTTGAAAGATGCAACATTTGTGCAGTCACAGAGACCTGGTTCAAGGCTGTGGAAAGAACCCCAGCCATACTGGGTTACACCTCCTTCCACACATTCAGACCTCAAACTGAAGGCATGAAAACTAAAGGAGGTGGTGTATCAATATTCATTAAATATAAATACACCTCCAGATTGGTTAAACAGTATGATTCCCTGGAGACACTTCAGGTGCAATTAAATGTTGGTAGGACACCTATTCAAGTCATTGCCAGCTACAGGACCCCCCCCCCACTTCCATGAAGCAGGACATCCACTCTGCCTTTTTGGATCTACTTGAGTCTATCAAGATACATCCAAACACCATGGTTTTGGGTGACTTTAACTATCCATCCATTGACTGGATAAATTACTTGTGTTCAAATTCACTTGTCCAAAGGTTCCTCAACTTTGCTAACTCCAATTCTCTGGACCAACTGGTTGACAGCCCCACAACGGCTGCCAACATCCTGGATCTGGTGCTTACCAATATGGTGGACCATTGTAGCACCCCCATTGTGAGGTCTTCCCTGATGAGATCTGACCACAAATCGGTCTCATTTGAAGGAACTATCACACCTGACCCTCCTAGCAGCAGCTAAACTAAAAAACTTCTCCAAAGCAGATTATAACCTCTTATGGGATTGTATAAATAGCTTCACTGCACCTCCTCCCTCAGATGGAACTGGCAACTATGCCAAGATCTACACCAGTATACCTGCATTGAATCAGCTGTACCTGGTAGGACCAAAACAAGCTCCTCAAGGAAGAGAAAACCTGCCTGGTGTACAACTGCCATTAATATACTTTACAATAAGAGGAAGAAATTGCTGTCTAACAGTAAGAGGGACCGAGCCCTCCTAAACTGGAAACACTCCCTCCTCAGCTTAAATAAACAAATAAGACTTCTTGTGAAGTCCTCAGAAGCAAGCTACGAGTCCAAATTAGCTTCCTCAACAAAGGACAATCACAAGACATTCTATAGTTACAGCCGTAACCTAAAAAGAAAGGCCCAAATTCATGCTGAACTGGTAGTTAATGATACCACATATACTGAGCCTGTGGACACAGCTAACTTGTTGACCGACAGGTTCTGTGAAAAATTCACTCCCCTGTCCCCACCATACTTACTCCATGACATCTCTACCACCTGTCCCCTACCTTGTATCTCTAAAGAGCAGGCCATAAATGCCCTCTCTAAAGCCAAACACACAGCATCTACGGGACCTGATAACATCCCAGGCTGCATCCTACATGGGCTCCAACATGAATTAGCAACACCATTGGGTATTTTTTTCAAGTCATAGTCTAAGCACCAGCTTCATACCAATTTGGAAAACAGCCACCATTATTCTTTTGCATAAAGGTGGTGCTTACACTGATCCCGAGAAATATAGACTTTGTAAAGAAAATGAAAACACTGTCATCTGTGTTAGCATGTCTGGCAGGAGATTTGTGTATGTTCTCAGATTTACTTGTATGCCAGCATGTCTAATTGTGAAAATGTAAATACGTTTTTAAAATGTTTATTATCTCCCTGCTTATACAAAATGTTTAAAGAATCTGTCAGCGTTTTGATACATTTCTAATTGCACATATTTGTGAGGGAGATTTTAAAGTACAAACTGTCTGTGGAGAATCAGCTAATCAGTAGTTGATGTCATTAGAATGTTACTGGTTGCTAGGTGATTATTTGAACAGCTGATTGACAGGGAAAATAATTTTTTCAAACAGCTGGTTGTTATTTTTAAAATACATCAGTTGAAGGGCAGTTAGTGCTGGGCAGTTAGTTAAGAGCAGCAGTTAGTGAAAAGTTGCAGTCAGTTACAGTGCTGTACAGTAGATGCCCAAGATAAAGGACTCACCCAAAGCTGTAAGCTTGCCTTTGCCTTGCTATTATCTTTTAGATTAGATCAGGGATAGTATTCTCTAGTTAGATTAAGAAAGTTTAGTTATTTAGATAGAGTTTTTCTAAGATGGTGGACTTCTGTCCTACAGTTTAATTTTATATTTCTGATGACTGAATTCTGGTGTCTATTAAAAGTCATTGACTTACATTCTTTTAATCATTTTGCTTATTATTAAATGTTTTTTTTCTTTTTTTATATTGTGGCTGAACAGTCAGTGCATTCTTTAAAGATTAGAGAGTGTTTATACCTGTTTGATACTCCCCAGGTCAACTTGAATGCCTGGCTGCTTTTGGACATAGCTATCATTTATTTTGATATTTAATGTTTAATAATTGAGCACCCTTTGAAGGGCATGTAGACCTGTCTGACTCTCTGGTGGCAGTGTTTACCACTTGTACTGGAGATGAGACACAACTGAAAATCTGTGTCAGGTTTCCCATAAGTGTTAAAGTGTGTGAGATTTAAATTTATTTTCAGTGTGAGTCAGTCAGAGGTCTTAAACTGGAACATATTCCTCTGAGGTATATGATAAGGGTTTACATTTGGGGTGGACAGAGGTATATAGTCCAGTCCCAGAAAAAAGAGCATGTTCCTGTTGTGCTGTTAAGGGAAATTGTGGAATTTTACTCTTGTGTGCTCTGTGCTCTGGTGTTTTCTGTTATGCTCCCATACTGGGGTCAGTAGTGAGGATTGAGGATCCTTAATTACGAACCTGATTTTAAGTGGAGGATGTCACATTATTATTGGCAGTCCAGTGAGGTGTTAACTGGATGTCACAGACCTATAAGCCTGACTAGCATTATCTGCAAGGCCATGGAGTGAATCATCATGGACCTTATCAACAAAGATATAGGTAATCTCCAAACACTTGGCCGTACTCACTTTGGATTTGTCAAAGGGAGATCATACCTTTTAATCCTGGTGGACTTCTTCGAGACAGTTACCAAGGCCCTGGATGAAGGGACATCTGTGCATACAGCCTACCTGGACATAGCCAAGGTGTTTGACATTATCCCCCACTCAGGCATCATTGACAGACTCACCCAACAAGGCATCAACCCTTATAGGTTCATAGGTTCATAGGTAGGTACTAAGCTATTGGCCCTAGGGCCTATACAAGCCCAGCCAAAAAGGTACCCTGGCTTTTGCCACCCAAGAAAATTATTTTCCTGTGCCACTGTCAGGCAGAGCCACAGAAGTGATCCCCGGGGTGAATTTCCTATTTCCCATCCATTCATCAAGATTTTTCTTGAGGAGTACTATTGAGGATCTTCATTTGATATAGATAGGTATTTAATTCCAGCGTATGGGAAGTCTCTGGGACAGGAAACTATCCCTCCGGCATGTTCTGTTTATTGTGGTGACAAGGTTTAGGTCCCTAGAGCGTGTAGCTCGGAGGGATTGGTTAAGTGAAGCATGTCCAACAGCTCTGGGTTTGACACAGCTTCATATGTTAGGCAGAGATCACCTCTGAGTAGGCGATATGTGACGGAGTAAAGCTGGAGTTTTTTGAGATGGTCTGCATAGGGCATTTGTTTGAGGCCAGTAATCTTCTTTGTGCGGTATTTCTGTGGCCTTTCCAGTTGTTGTAAATATCTTGTGAGGTACATACCAAAAGGGGCGTTGTACTCTATAATGGGTCTAATGAGTGATGAGTAGAGGGGAACAATGACCTCTTTTTTTCTGGATGGGAAACCTTTTGTGATGAGGTGTGCCATGTACAAGGATTTCCTGACTACTGTGGTGATGTGATTATCAAAGGAGAGACTACTGTCCACCTGTGTCCCAAGGTCTCTTATCACACTTTCGGTGTTAAGTATACTACCACCTATGTTGTAGTTCATGGGTACAGAGTTTTTACCAAAGGGGATGACAATGCACTTTTTGGCATTGAACTTGAGGCCATGGCTTTGACACCAGGCATCTGTCTCAGTGAGGCCCTTTTGTAGGATGTCCACATCATTAGGAGTTTTGATTATTGCTCCTAGTTTGCAGTCATCTGCACACTTCATTAGCCAAAGACGTTCTGTGTTAGCCTGTACTTCAGAGAAGTAGATACCAAACAGGAGAGGACCCAGGACTGAACCCTGTGGTATTCCACTTGTCACTGGTCTGAAGTTGGATTTGCAGTCTGCTACTTTCACAGTGCAGGTTCTGTCAGTGAGCCAGTTGGCAACCCATCTTGTGACATAGGGATTTATACCTATTTACTGAGTTTATCTATAATTCCAGAGTGGGGGATGGTGTTGAAAGCCTTGGCAAGATCTAGATAAGCTGTGTGAACCACCTTACCCTCGTCTATAGCTTTGGTGACTGCTTCAAAGAAGTCTATCAGGTTTAGGAGACATGATCTGCCTTTTACAAACCCAAACTGGGTGGGGTCCAGAGTTTGAAGATTACCAATGTCTTTGTTTATAAGTTCCATGGTGATACGTTCCATGGTCTTGCAGAACAGGCTCATCAGGCTAATGGGGCTGTAGTTCCTGGGGTCCGTGGTGGCTCCCCCCTTGTGAAGTGGGATAACTGTCACTGTGCGCCATTCAGCAGGCACAAAGCTTGAGGTGAGGCTATGATTGAACATAGTACTTCAGTGGGGTGCCAGTTCATTCTGTAGTTCATGTAGAATGCAGTCTGGGATGTTGTCTGGTCCCATGGATGCTGTGTTCTTGGCTTTGGAGAGTGTGGTTTTTACCTGTGCAGCCGTGATTACAGGAACTTTGCATTCTTTCGGTATAGAGATGGGCTCTTTAGGGGGTGAGAGGGGGTTAAAGTTAGCACTGAACCTATTTGCCAGGATGTTGGCAATATCAGTTGGTTCTGTATATTTAGTGCTATTGTGCTATAACTAAGAGCAGATATGAGTGTTGCCATTGAGATTCTTGACATAGCTGTAGAATGCTTTGTGGTTGCCTTTAGAATCAGTGGCGATTTTGTTTTCATAACTAGCTTTGGAGGATTTTATCAGGGATCGCAGCTTCTTACTGAGGCTAACCAGGGAGCTCCTCCACTCATGAGATTTTACTCTCTTTTGCAACAGTTTCTTCCTTCTGTTGTACAGTTTGTTTATGGCAGGGGACCACCAGATTGGCTTCCTTTTTTTGGAGGATAGCATCTTGATTCTGTTGGGGAGAGCACGATCCATGCACTCGTGTAAGTACTTATAAAGTGCAATTGTGTAGGATTCAGTAGTCGTAACTGTATTGTCTATCTGCATGGGTGTCATGAAGTTCATCACTTCTGTCTTAATAAGCATGAAGTTGGCTTTGAAGAAATTTTTTACCATGGTTTCCTTAATGGGGGTGTGGGCAAGATGTGGATATCTAGGGCTCACATTCCTTGAAAATGCACTGAAACTCATATTCCTTTAAAATGGACCCCTGTAATTTTTTTGAAAAAATACTAGGGTGATTAGCTTATGATCTGATCGGACCAATATGGTGTTGACTTCAGGTGTGAAACACCAGTCACTCATGTTGGTAATGACTAGATCTAGGATATTGTTGCTCCTGGTGGGAGTGTGGCTAAGTTGATCTGGGGCATTGGAGTTCATGAATTCCAGAAAGCATTGCACAAAGGAGTTGGTACATGAGTAGTTTTCCCAGTTAATGGTGGGGTAGTTGAAATTGCCCATTATTAGGGTGTTTGAATGAACCCTAATATTTTCCAGTACATCAAGAAAAGAGAAGTGGGAATCCTGGGGCATGGTGGGGGATCTGTAGCAAGCTACAATTTGGATTGCAGTTTTGCCCAGAGTTAGTTGCACTTGGATAATCTTGGCTGCATTATGCTGAGCAACTAGCCTGGAGGTGTGGATATCCTTAATGAATATGGACACACCTCTGCCTTTGGTGTTCCGGTCCAGGTTACATGGCTGAAAAGTGTGGTATAAGTTATAGCCTGGTAGTGCAGGGGTGCTCTCTGGAACCTTGAACCAGGTCTCATTCACTGCATAGATATCGATGCTCTCCATTTTTAAGGAGTGCCTCGAGTGAGTGCATTTTGAGATTTAGACTTCAAGCATTGAGTAGCATCACCCTCAGTTTTTGCTTGCCTATTCCCGTTATGGTGGTGAATTTGTTATTTGAACCTTGTCTAAAAAAGGCACTATAGGGGTGGCAAGAACCTTAGCCATTATCCAGAATCCCAGGGGTGACAGGTGTAGGCCATCTCTGGCAAAGCATCGTGGTTTGTCAACCATGTCATCCCAGGCAGACAGATACTGGATCCCTTTAGAATGACAGCAGAACCTTAGCCAATTATTGAAGTCAATCATTTTGTCCTTGTACTGTGGTAGCGTTGTCACCTCACAGTATGATGTTGTCCTGTTCGATTCTCAGTTAGAGCATCTTCTGTGTGGAGACATGCATGAAAGGGCATACCTTCATTGAAGGTTATGCGTCAGAGCTGGCAACTCGGCACTTAAAAATCTATTGCCAATCATTAGCGGACCGGAGTTCCGCTGTGGCGACCCCTAACTGGGAAAAGCCGAAAGACACAACAACTGCGGTATCATTCTGGGTGATGGCAGAATGCTAATCAGGGCTAGGATCATACATGCCTGGGCTACAAGATTGGAAAGCTCTTCCATGTCTCTTTTCATGTAGTCCAGGGAGGTACATCTCAGGTCATTCACACCAACATGGACAATGACAGAGTCATATGGACAATGACAGAGTCATATTTGTACTTGTTGTGGAATGACCTGAGTGCGTAGATTATGTGGTGGATCCTGGCACCTGACAGGCAGCTGACAGTAACCTTCTCTTTGTTTAGCCTGCTGAGTGGGGCATCAGTGTGCCTGACTATAGAGTCACCTATGACTAGTGTGTTGGGTACGTTGTTTTGCCTTATTGGCTGTGGTTGAGTGGCACACTGAGTCTGTGGGCTACGTGTCATTTGGGTTGTGTTGGGGGGTGGAGGTTGCTTGCATTTCTGCTTTGGAGGTCTCTGTTGCTTGAGCAGATTATTATTGAGAGCCTCCGCGAATGTTTTTGTGTTTCTATGTGTGGATTTTGGTGGTGCAGATTTAGTGAGACTATGTGATGAGTGTGGTGTGGTACAAGTGTTTACCTTCTCCTCTTGACTGTCAAGTTCAGTCTTGGTTGGAGAGAGCTTTACCTCCAGTTTGGCTAGATAAGTGCATCTCTCACAGGTTGTAGTGTTGGGTGATAGGAGGAGAGGGATGTCTGTGTACATGAGGCAATTTCTACATTGCCCCAAGATGCCCAGATTCATCAGATAGACAGGAGATAACACTGGGAGTTGACACTTGGACATGCCTTAATAAAAAAAATTTTCCTCTAGATAAGTGAGGAAAGTGAGTACAAGAGCTGTTTTTCTCTAAGCAAGTGAGGAAAGTAAGTACCAAAACTGTTTTCCTCTAAGTAATGAGGAAGGTTGAGTGCTGTAGTAATTAGTAGCTTATTTAGTGCTTACAAGTTCTGAACAAGTGCTGATCACGAATAAGTAAATTCAAGTGCTAAAACTAAGAATCTGTATCTGGAGTAAACTAGTTACAGGAAAGGGGAGAAACAAGTGCAAATGCGGGCTTTTAAATCAGAAAATTGACAGAGATGGAAAAACTGCCCAAACGGCCAATAACTACAATTTCTGGGCCAGAACCACTCCTTATGTGGTAGATAAGTTACCTAGTGATTACCACTCCCACTGATAAGCTAGAAGGCTTCCCTCCAACACAGAAAGCTTGGGGGGCTCAGAAGCTTACATACAGTCCTGGATATAGCAAATCTGTATCTGGACTACACTAGTTATAGGAAAGGTAGGAAACAGGTTTAGATTTTTTTTAATACAGAAAAGTAGCTAAAACAGCAGTAAAAACAATTCAAATGCAGTGCAAGCTAGCACACTTGAGTATGTAGCAATGTTAGACCAAACAGTTTAAAAAATGCAATTAAATTAAAAATGACTAAAAACAATGCAGAAGGAGACTATTAGCTAGAATGAGGTAAAGAGATGGGACTAGGGGGAGTGTCTCAGATCAAATCTACAGTGGGGGCAAGCAACTGCAAAAGTCTCTAAATAACAAGACAGGAATAGGGAGGGTGGGTAGGAGAAAACCAACACCTTCAGCAGAGATCTGAAAAACTATACAGTGAAGCAAAAATAACAGTGCACAACTCTGAAGTCAGCCAGCAATGATATAAAATTAGTCAAGCAACAATTAACAGTACACAACTCTGAAGTGCCAGAAAAATATAATTAGCTCTGTATATCTCCAGATAGTTTGAAAAGCACTCTGTCAGGACACAGGAAGGCTCCAGCACTAATATCTCTTTAGAAGGGTCACTAACTGGCTAACTGATAGAAATCATATAGTCAAAATAGGAGAATCCACCTCCAACAGCAGATCTGTAACCATTGGTGTTCCACAGGGATTAGTCCTGGGACCTCTGCTGTTTGGAATTTATTTCTCTGAAGTATAAGCAAAAACTAAAGGTCTGTGGCTGACAAAGTTTGCTGATAACTGCAAACTGGAAGTGGTCATAGACTCTCCAAATGATGTCAACATCCTACAAGAGGGTCTTACACAAATAAATAATTGGTGCCAAAGTCATGGCCTTAAACTCAATGCAAAAAATGTATTATCATTCATTTCAGTAAAAGCAATGTTCCTGATGACTACCACATCAATACCAATACCTTAAGTATGCACTCAGTGGTGAGAGTCCTGGGGTGCACCAGTTGATAGCAACCTTACCTTTGACCACCATGTCTCCACACCGGTAAGAAGGGCATTCTATATTGCTCATCTCATAATTAAGGGCATTGCCTTCAGAAAAAAGGAAGTTATAACTTCCCTGTACTCTTCCTTCATCAGCCCAATAATTGAATACAATGCTCCTTTTGGTATGTACCTTTCAAAGCATCTGCAGCAAGTGGAGAAACCACAAAGATTCCTCACAAGGAAAATGTAAGGTCTTCAGCATCTATCCTATGGGGATCATCTGAAATCACTGTCACTTAATTCTGTTTCATACAGACTACTCAGACGTGATCACTGGCTTGAATATAAGGTGATCTCTGACCCTGCTAAACTGGAAATGCTGCATATCCTTAAGTCAAAGGCTACATGAGTTACTCTTTCTGAAGACCTTAACCTAGTACGTGACATTAATAAATCCTGCTGGAGGGACAAATTTGTCTCCCTGAGGTTACCAAACCTTTGGAACAGACTCCCACTTCATGTCAAATAGACTACATCTTTGGCCCTCTTCAAACACAATCTGGACAATTGTATAGGTGACCGTAAATTCACCCTGGGGGGGTCCACCTGTATCCCTCTTGGAAAGGTGCAACAGGTGCTGATCATGGAAATAATGGGTAAGAACTTGGCTAGGCTTGTAAGGGTCTTAGGGCCATTAGCCTAGCAATTTCCTATGATCCTTTGATCCTATATGCCACACTATGCTTAACATAGAAAAGCATAAATAATCTCTGATGGAAGCATAAACTATTTCCCTATTGGTGAACAAAGATCAAATACTCAAGCTTCAGCTGCTCGAGTTTCAGGTCGGAGATGACTGAAATTCCTCAGCAGGAAATCACTGTCACTGAGTTGTGCTGGAAGTGATCCCCTTACATAGCCTGCATTCATTCTACTAGTGCACATTTCTAAAGTGTGAATGTTCAGATAATATGACCACTTCATCTGAAGATGTAGGCTAATCTTTGTTTTACTTTTCTCTTCGTTCTTAAAGGTCTCATAGTTAACTTACATATTATCGCCTTTTTTTCTGACACAACTGGCTACACACTTCATTACTACTTCGTATCCACTTTTGATCATCTAGTCTGTTTCATTTGCTCTGCATATTTCATTTAATGCCTTCTGTTCTGCTGTGCTTTTATTTTCTAAATTCAGTAGGTTTATTTAAAATATACTAAAATAATTTATAATTGAGACTGTGTTTTAATTGATAACACTAAGATTTTCCTTTACATTTGTTATATTTTTTCATTATACTATTTATACTTTTCCGGTGCTTATATGTTCTTTGTTTATATCTATGGTCAAATCCGTGTACAAGTATATTAAATTGATATCGCTTTACTTACATGACGTTAGAAAATGCAAGGCAGTCTATAATAATAAGATCTACCTGACACCATTTAGAAAGTGAGAAAAAGGAGGATGATGCTGATGCTAATAACATCTGGGTTCTGGATGTATATTCCTCACAAAGACACACATTTGTATATATATATATATATATATATATATATATATATATATATATATATATATATATATATATATATGAGTGTGTGAGTGTGTGGAGCATAAGTGCATGGACATTTGTGCATGTGTCTATGTGTGTGTGTGTGTGTGTGTGTGTGTGTGTGTGTGTGTGTGTGTGAGAGAGAGAGAGAGAGAGAGAGAGAGAGAGAGAGAGAGATGGCTTGCTGGTCTAGGGGTATGATTCTCTCTTTGGGTGCGAAAGGTCCCGGGCAAGCCCTGGGTTTTTAACTGAGCAGTACAGTTTAGGATAAAAGTCTTTCTCTGTGAAAGAGCTGCTGAGTGAATTAGCCCATGTTCTATACTAGACTTCCCATACATATCAAGCAGAGCACCTCACTGGCCCTCTTCAAGAGAAATCTTGATGAGTGTATGGTAAATAGAAAGTTCACCCTGGGGATCACTCCAGTGGCTCTACTTGATAGAGATACTGGGAACTAACATCGGGCGGCACGATGCTAGGGCACTTCTATGGGCGAGGCTTGTAAAGGCTTCAGGGCCATTAGCCTAGTACACACCTATGAACCTATTATGCATGCAACATGCAGTCAGACACTTATATGAAAATGATAGATGTAGCTACAAAGCAAACCATGAATTAGAAATAACATAAATGCAAACCAGTCATGTACCAGTCAGAAAAACAAGATTTACAATATGATTTCAACCAACTAACCATCAGGCAATGTCCATAATTCTACTCCCACACATGAAGCACATACTACTGCACACACATATCATACATCAGTGCACGTGCCTGTGTGCCCACATGGTGTGCCTGCCACAATGATGATTGCAGATCAAGGGATGTAGAGTAGCTCCTGACATCTGCTGTGTACCCACCATGGCCAGTGCCCATGTGGCACAATTATGAACTCAAGATGAAGGTGCAATGACGTGAGGAAAGCATATGGCCCTGTGCTTCCAAGATCTGTGGAAACTATTGTGCCACCTACTTTGTCAAGATGTAAATAACTCTAACTAAATCCTATAATTATCTCATTTATCAAACATTGTCATATTCTACTTATCACCATCTTTTTCCAGGGACAAGCAACCCTCTACCCCCAAGATGAGGGTTCTGTCTCCACATTCCTAATCTCTCTATATACAGAATCAGAGAAAAGGAAAAATCAGATATGACTTTTTCCCTCTTCTCCATCGCCTTTGACCAAAACCTGAAGCTAACAATATGTAACAAACCCAGTTCTGATGTAATAAAAATAATGACATAAATATCTGATCTTCCACCTGCAGTAATTCCTGTCATGATAGCCACATTTTCAAAAGTAGTGCTTTCATGCTATGGTGCGGATGACCGTACAGGTAGATAAGACATAGGGGCAGCTGCAGAAGGTCATGGTCCTCTGCATCATGAATTATCATGTTCATAGGTTCATATGTTCATAGGTGTATACCAGCCTAACAACTACTAGGGCTCTTTAAAGCCTATCCATACAACGCAAATGTGACCCACAAATTTGATTTATATAGGTGGTGATTTACTGATTGCCTCTTTCCATCAAAGACATAGGAGCCAGATCAGGGGTGAATTTCCGATTACCCAACCATTGGTCTAAGTTGCGCTTAAAAAGGGATAAGGAGGAACTCTACTTCACATGGACAGGAGGACTGTTACAGGGGATGGGGAGCTCTGAGAAACCTGTCTCCCCAACATGTCCTATTGATGTCACAAGCAAAATTCAAGTCGGTTAATCTAGTAGTTCTGATGCTGTTTGTTTTGTGGATGTGCAAATGATTCATTAAAACAGGGTGCAGGGATGCCCAGTATGCCAGGCAAAGATCACCTCTCAGAAGTCTATATGATTCTGTGTAAAGAGGCAGTGCTTTGAGGCAATCAGTTTAGGGCATTGTCTTTACTCCTTGTATTCTTTGTGTAAGGAACCTTTGTGGAGGTTCCAGTTGCTGCCATACCTCTCAACCTCTCAGAGCAAGAAATCTGGACAAAGCTAGAAATAATGGGGGGGATAAAGGCCCAAAAATAGGGACAGATTTTAAATATTGGTCCTACCAACTTAATACGTTGCTAGAATAAGAGGTTTTGCATAATTTTGAATTTTCTGAAGGAGATGAAGTCTGAAACTTGAAAGTCTGTCATTTTTTAGTGACTTCAGCCCTCAATGATTTACCCCAAAATCACACATTTTATGAGGAACACACCAAAAATATGAGGCACAAATCTGGACATTCTGCAAAAAGCTGGACAGTTGACAGGTAAGCTGCATGTGTCTGGTCAGGTACATACTGGAGGGGACATTATACTGTATGATGGGTCTGATTTGGTGGTATGATGATCTCTCTGGACCTAGATGCCATGCCCTTGCTTATAAGTTTACCAACAAAGAAGTATTGTCTTGCAACCGTGGACACATACTGGTCAAAGGCTAGGTTACTACTTACTTGAGTTCCCAGATCCCTGACTAGTGAATCAACTTTTAAGGGTGTTTTATTGATGATGTAGTTACCCAAGGTGGCAGACTTTCCAGAAGGTACTATAATGCATTTCTTGGTATTGAGTTTTAAACCATGGCTTTGGCACCAAGTGTTTGTCTGTATTACACTTTCCTGAAGAGTGTTCTCATCTTGGGAGAATTTAATGACTGCTCCAAGTTTGCAATCATCTGTGAACCGGTCTGCCAAAAGACTTTGACATTGGCTTTGACATCCAAGAAGTAAATGTAAAAGAGGAGGGGCCCCAGCACAGAGCCCTGGGGACTCCACAGGTGACCGGCCTCTTTTGTGGAGGTGGCCTCACTGATTTTAACCTCCTGGGTCCTATCACTGAGACAGAAAGCTATTCAGCATGTTATAAAAGGTTTTATACCTAGTTCCATAAGTTTGTTGAAAATGCCTGAGTAGGGTATTGTAGCCAATGTTTTAGCCAGATCTAGGCAGCCAGTATGCACTGTTTTCCCTTCATCCATTGCCTTAGTGACCTATTTAAAGAAGTGCACCAGATTCATTAAGCCCAACCTTCCTTTAACAAAGCCAAACTGGGATGGATCCAATGTCTGAAGGTCTCCTATGTCCATGTTAATAATTTTCATGATAATTCTTTCCATGGCTTTGCAAATATGACTAGTTACACCAATGGGTCAGTAGTTTCCAGGATCTGTTTAAAGTCCTCCCTTATGAAGGGGCACAAAACCTGTTTTAAGATAATAATTAAATAATGACTCCAAGGGTCCTGATAAGTCATATTTTAGACTATTCGAGAGGCATCCTGAGATGTTATCAGAGCCCACTGAGGACGTGTTCTTGGCTTTAGTGAGTACAGCCAGTATTTGCTCCCTAGTTATAGCTGGAGGGCTTATGTTTGGGGTATTTTTGAGGGGATGGTTTGAGGTGAGAGGGTGGTAAAGTTGGAACTGAATTTGTCTGGTAACATGTTTGCTATATTGCCAGGCTCAGTGAATAGTGCACCATTAACCACAAGTTCAGCACATTGCTGTGTGCTGCCCTTGAGGTTTCTGACATAGTTATAGAAGGCCTGTTGGTTTTCTTTCACCTGGGAGGCTATGTTAACCTCAAAGTTGGATTTGCTTGACCTAATTAGCCCTCTTAATTGCCTATTTACTATGATGAGAGAGTTTATATCCTTAAGGGAATTACCCTTCATGATTTTTTGCCACATTCTTTTCCCTTTTGTTGTAGCTCCTGTTTAATTTGGGATGCCACCAGGGTGGTTTGTTTCTAGGGCTAATCCTAGGCCTATTTCTGGTAGGCATAGCAACCTCTATGCAGCCACTGACATGGTTGGTACAGCGTTTCTGAGAGTAATTTAGCATAGACTGCTGTGCTGTCTGATTTTGGCGGGGCATTGAATTTTGACAATACAGCCTACCTCTTAATGGTTTTAATGAGATTATGAAGTTAATTTTGAATATGAGTGAGACAGTTTTATTGTTATACCTTACCAGAGAGGATGAGACATTGTGGGGGGTGCAGCCTTCTCCCATATTTGTAAGCAAGAGGTCCAGGATGTTGGAGCCTCTACTGGGTGTATTCACTATTTGGTCAAGAGTGTTTGTATTTACGAAGTCCAGGAACTACCTATCTATATCAAACAAAGCTCCTCGTTAGCACTCTTCAAGAAAAATCTTGATGATTGGATAGGAGATAGGAAATTCACCCCGGGGATCACTTCTGTGGCTCTGCTTGACAGGGGCACAGGAAAATAATTTTCTTGGGTGGCAAAAGCCAGGGTACAGTTTGGCTAGGCTTATATAGGCCGTAGGGCCAATAGCCTAGTACCTACCTATGAACCTATGAACCTATATACTTTCCCAGTCTAGACAGGGATAATTAAAGTCTCCAATGACTAGGGTGTTAGGTTGGATGGTAAGCTCCTCCAGTAGATCCAAGTAAGCATTATGAACTTCTTAGGACATGGTTGGGTGACCTGTAGGATATACAGGATTTTGTTTATGGTGATCTGAATGTGGAGGAACTCCAGCACATAATCCTGTTTGACCACTCTAGAGGTATGCTTGTTATTGATGTATATTGAGACACTTCATTCTTTAACCCTTGCCTGGACAGCTACTGGTCTAAAATGTGGAGGGCACTGAAACCTTCAACTGCTGGGGTTGGAGTACTCTCTACTGCTTTAAACCATGTCTCCTAAACTGCACAAATGTCTATATTGTCGAGTGTGAGGGGGGTCTTAGTGGAAGTGTAGTTTTTTTGTTTAGGCTCCTGGCATTGAGCAATAACACCTTGATGTTCAGCTTAGTTGATTTTTCTATGTTACTAGGTTTGTCAAATTGGCATTGCCTAAAAAAGGCACTATAGGGGTGGATAAAGCTTTATCTAGAGGGGAAGAGTGCAGACCATCCTTGGCAAAGTAATGTGGTATGTTAACTATGTCCTCCCAAGTTGACAAATACTGGATCCCCTTAAAATGATTTCAATAACTAGCCATTGATCATTTTTTGCTGCTCAATGATAGCCACATACTAGCCTGAGACAGTCTAAAGGCTCCATCATGTCAATCTTCATACAGTCCAGGAAAGTACATGTCAGGTCATTTACACCTACATGGACTATGATGAAATCATGCTGGTACCTGTGGTGTAATGACTCAAGTGAGTGTGTGATTTGGCAGATTCTTTTTCCAGATAAGCAACTAACAGTTATCTTCTCCTTGTTCAACCTGGTTAGAGGGGCATCAGTTTATCTCACAATGCACTCCCCCATGACAAAAGTCCTGGGAAGTATGTCTGTTTGCCTTAAGGGCTTAGTGTATGGGGTTCCACTGGAGTGACAGTATGTCTGGTGTTAGGTGTTTTTTTTTTCTGAGTGCCTTTGGGCTTGCTCAGACATAGCTTTGATAATAGGTGATCTAGGCGATCTTTGTTGTTTAGGAAGATTGCTTTTAAGTGCATCAGCATATGTAAGTCTATGTATGTGTTGTATAACTACTGTGCTATTACTTGCCTTAATATTACAAATCAGTGTGTGTGTGTGTGTGTGTGTGTGTGTGTGTGTGTGTGTGTGTGTGTGTGTGTGTGTGTGTGTGTGTGTGATATTAGTCTGCATATTTTACCTATTTCAAAAATATATTTCAGGAGTAATATTAAATAACCAATTCTTTCTAGTAGTATATTAGATGATAAATTAATCCACTTGCTATGAGAATGTAAGGATTTTGTTTCCCATACACTTTTGTAGATGAATACACTGTCTCAGTGTAGATTAATACAAGTAAAGACTTAAGATTTCTCATGTGGTTTGGACTTCATTAGTTCAAAATGATGAAGACATTACTAAAGCTAGCAACGTCAGAAGTGTAGGCATAATGTACTGTACTTCCTTCTGTGAACAGCCAATAAATGTATAAGAATTCTAAGACAACGGTTGCTAATGCTTTCAGCAAGTAGATTCATATTATTCCATATTAAGTTCTATCAGCATTACAAAAATGTTAAAGCAGCATCAAATATTTTGAAAACTAAGCCAAGACAAGAATGGAGAAAAGAGATTTTACCAATAGGGATGAGTGAAATGGGCTTTTAAAATATGCAAGAGGGATTTGATTTTATTAAAGACATTTAGCAAAAGAAGCAAGGTATTGGGAATGAATAACTAGGGAGAGAAAAGTCATAGAGTGGGATGAAACCAAGCAGAAGTTTGTACTGCAGGCTGGAGACTGCCTTCCCTGTCAGTGATTGATAGCAGAGTATGGGCAAACAGAGAAAGATTAGCATGTAGTATATAAAACATGAGCTCTGGTTGAGTTTACAGCCGAGTCTAAAACAGAAGCCACAAAGAACAAGGGGTAACTTGCTGGCCATATAAAATAATGGAATCAGTCAAAGGATGTTGGCCCCATTAATGCTGCTGGTTGCCAAAACAGCAATTACTAGGAAATGGAAACCAAAAGCAAAACCACCAATAACAGAATTTTTGAATATTGTTAAGGATATAAAAATAACTGGTGGTGGGATCTTTAGAAACTATAGGACAACATTATGTAGAAATCAATGGAATCTACTGGAATAATATGATCAGAATAATGTTGAACAGGAAAGATATTTCAGGGAAGGCAGGACTTGTGCAGTCTATATAATCATCGACTCCCTTTTTCCCATTTTCTACATGGGGGTGGGGTGTCATGTCCCCTGTCACCATCTTGTCCTATTCGATGCTATCCTCCTATCTTCTTCTATGCTCATGCCTGACTGTCACAGGTCTTCTCTCACACAATCCATCCATCTTCCTCTTGCCTTCTTCCAGTCTGTCCCAAAAATTTCTTCACCAGATTGTCTTCTGCTTTCCTGCACATGCGCCCGAACCCCCATAATCTGTTGTTTTTGACCTTTTCTTTAATGGGAGCTACTTTGGCTTGTGGTCTTGTGTCCTCATTTCTTTGCCTATCTCACAGTGTGCATCCTACCAGCTGTCTCTGCAATTCATCTCCCCACCTCTAGCTTTCTCAGCTGCTCTGCCTTTACTGCCCGTTTTTCTGTACCATACAGTAGTACTGTTCTCACCACTGTTTTATACACCTTTCTTTTCATATTCCTTGGTATTCTTCTGTCATACATTACCCCTGATACTCTGTTTCATTTGGCTGCAGCCCCTCTGATTCTAGCTTTGACTTCCTCATACAGACTTCCCTTCTCCTCAACCACCCCTCATACATACCAAGAAATATGTTGTGTTTACCATGTGACTGAAGAAATACCAGTAGCCAAGAAAAGGTCCATGTAGTTCAAGGCACACAATAGGTGGTAAAGACAAGGGTGAATAACATTTCTAAACTGAAGTCTCTTTAATTCAAACAAGCAACATTTTAAAACCCTTCTAGAAGAATGAACACTGTTCCTACTTGAGTAAGTTGGCCCTTGTATCAAGCTACAACTAATTATCGTAATGTTTCTGGGACTTTGAATCACTGCAGGACTGCCTAAATCAGGTTTATTGGGACCTTGTCTTATGCTTTTTAGGAATGCTCACTTAAACTCTTTCCTCAGTTCTAGCTTCTTCTGATGTATCTGTTTCACTGCAAACTTCAGGTCAGTTTTGCTGCTCACTGATCTGAAACCAAACTGATCATTTTTCATCTTATGTTCTACTACTCTGCATATTCGTTTATCAGTCACCTTCTGCAGAACTTTCACACAGTGTGACAGGAGTTTGATACCTCTATACTGCTCACAGTTATGAATCTCCCATTTGCTGGAACTAGTATGCTTACTCTCCAGTCATTTGGGATACATCTTTCTCTCCATACTGCTATGAGTACCCTCAGAAGCCATTTCTCCCTTATCTCAACCAACATCTTGATCATATCTGCTTTGATCTCATCTGAGCCTGCTACTTTCCCTGACTTCATTTTCCTTAGTGCTGTTCTTACCTCTTCGACTGTGGGCTCCTCCTCTTCTCTCACTGTAGGCTGTGTCTCAGACAGTACAGAGTTTGCAGGGTTTTCTTCATTCAGAAGCTGCTGGAAGTACTTCTTCCATTTGCCTTTGATGTTCTGTGGACTGGTGAGAAGGTTGTTGCTTGCATTCATTATGAATAGTGTTTGACTATCTTCTTTAAATTTCTGTTTTTGCCTTGCAACTTGATAGAGTTTCTTTGTGCTATCTACTGACCTACTTTCCAGAAGCTGGTTGAGAGTCTCTGATGCGTTGTTATTTGCTATTGCAACTCATCTGCTAGCCTGTTTGTTAGCCAACTACTATTCCTTCCTAGGCTGATCTGTTTTTCTATCTTCCACTTTTTCCTGCATTCCTTCTTTTCTTTGATAACTTCCTGGACTTCTGCACTGCACCACTAAATTTCCGTATGTACTTATTTCCATACTTGGCTCGATTTAAAATCTGTTCTGTAGCCCTTGCATACACTGTTTTGAGGTGCTGCCATTTTTTTTTTAATTCCAACTATTTCCTTTCCTCCTTCTTCTGAGGTGCTAGAGCCCTGAGTAATTTGTTGAAGTGTTGTGCTTTCTCTCCAGTCAACATCCAGGTCTTCAGCCTTATTTCTGTTGACCATAGAGCTTTGTAGCTTGATTGTGGCATCCAGTGGTTTATGCTGTGATCTGAGTGTTTCACTATGGATGACTTTACAATCACTGATTCTACCCCAGTGCTCTTTCTTTACTAGGAGGAAGTCTACCCGAGTTACATTTTAGCCACTTTTGTGTGTGATCTTTTGACTCTCTCTCTTTCTGAACATCAAATGATCATTACACCATTTGCCAGAGAGATGTCTAGAATGGCCCATCATTCTTTATTCCTGTTGTCCCACCCATGTGGACCCAGGCTGTTCTCATATCCTGTTTTGCTTGTACTGATATGTGCATTCAGTTCACTCATTATCAACACCGGTTGCTGTTGTCCTGCTTTATCTGGTAGGTCATGCAACTGCTGTCTGAATGCACTCTTTTCCTCACTATCACAACCCTGCTACGAGGCATAGTCTGAGATTATGAATACTGGTCTGTCATTACACTTGAGTCTGATTGCCATGAGTCTGTCACTAATTCTGATATCACTCACTGTCTTCTGAAGCCTCTCCCTCACAACAGTTCCCACACCATTTCTAGCCTGTTCTCCTCCTGTGTAGCAGAGTCTGGATCCAAAGCAAAGTGGCTTTGCTGCACTGTCCTTCCATCTTGTCTCCTGGATACAGAGCATGTCCAGCCTCCTCCTTACCAACATATCATCTACTTCCAAACCTCATCCTGTGAGTGAACCTACATTGAGTGTGGCAGGTCATTCTGTTTTACATGCAGTGTTTACTCAATAAAGCGATCCCAGGTAACCTAAGCTGGGTAACTGGACACTGGCCAACCACTAGCCTATTAACAAAGAGCCATTGGGCTTTATGGTGAACAAAAACTAGCCAAACACACACCCACGCAACCATTATTATGGGTCCCTGGCATACATGAAAGTAGGCTGTCAAGCCATTTATCACTGGCAAATACTCATGCCCATTTTGGCAATATTAGTCAGCACAATCAAATCACCTAGAGCTATTTTTTACATGGTTGAATGGCTAGCCCTGCCATGGTATGCAGTATGTGATCCATGTTCTCCTATCTTGAGGATGTTGTACACTAGAGTAGATGCCCAAAATGATTGGTATGTACAACTCGTTCCCCTATAGAGCACCATCTAGAGTCTGCGCTGCTACCCACAACTCCAGTCTTAAGTAAGTTTTGAGATGGAAACACTCACAATGTTTCTTGGAGTTGGGAGGAAACTTACAGAGACACAGGGAGAAGATACAAACTCCAAAAAGGCATTGGTCAGAGGGCAGGATTGAACCTTGTGCATGGGAGACAAAGACCTTAACCATTATGCCAACTGGTCTTTAATCTGTATAATGTTAAACTGAATAATTGTTAATCCATTAGTCATATATGTGCAATGTGTACAACTGAAAAATGTTGCAATGGTTTGTTTTCTCTTTTATAATTGAATGTGTACTTGTGAAATTATTCTATATGTGATGTCAATAAAGCAGATATTCAATTTTTTTAGCTTGGTCATTCTACCAACTATTATTAAGTTGGTTTCTATTTCATAGAGATTTTAGAGCAGTAATATTTCAACTTGGGATGAGATGCCAGAAAGAAAATGCTCTGTTTATTGTGATCATTGATAAAAATGGAAAACTTTCTGTCTCATATGAGCATTAACAATACGAATCTTTGTTGCCCTACATGTTACTGTTTGTAGTTTTCTAATACTTTGTTAGACCCATAGTCTCCTTAATATTTGTCTAATGACTTCCTGTTTTGCATTTTTCAGAGACCTACTATGAGTCAAAGTATGTATCTGTTCATGATTCATATATTTTCTTAGTTACTACTTGCTTCAGTCAAGAAATTTTCAGTATCCAGCACTAGCTGAGCCTGTTTATGCCACCCTTTCTGTGCAACTTGTTACTTTTTAACATACGCACAGTGATGCATTGTAAATTCAGTTTTGCACTCACAAACATACTTGATATAGGCTGCCCTCTAATGGCAGATTGGGAATGATTTGCCACCTAAGCTTTTCTTTATTACTGAGCAATATGCAGTTAGCCTTCAGTGAATTATGCAATATACAGTATATTGTTGCTAAAGCAAACCAGGAACGGTGTAAATGAAGAGGCGGAAGACTCACTGTGTGTTCATTTGAAGATCTTCACTTCAAGTGTATTATTGTATAGCAGTTACATGACATTTATCACATTTACTGAAATTACCTCTCAAGAGAGAGAATCCTATAACAGCATATAAAAAAAATAAAGATGCTATTCGACGAATAAAAACAAATATAATTAGGTATATTATTATCAATTGAGATTACGAGGAGAACAGAAGGACTGGCTTATATGGGTAGAAAGAAAGACGTGGAAAAGTCAAGAAAATGGGAGGGCAATGAGAAAGATGGGTACAGATAAGGAGATTGAAGATGAGTTGGGGTATTTGCTCAAAGTGGAGGAGTTCAGTAATGTAGGAATAAATTTTTGTTGTTACATATTTCGTAAATATGTATATATGTTATAGATGTTATTATGAGAATTGCATGGATCATATGCTTATTAAGGAAGATGTTTATGTATTATTATTTTCAGTATGTACTGAACAGCTACTGTCTGATATTCCCTGTTTGAAAATAAAATGCTATCTGAAAAAAAAAATGAAAAAAATGAGATGTCAGGAGGCATATGAAGAGAACATTCAGAGGTCAGATTAGGGATAGATTAGATATATTTATTTGTATATGTTTACCAGGAGGTCTACTGGGCCAGAGTGAGCCCATTTTCAGTACAGACCTGGGAGAAAAGCTCTAAAGACAAACAAACAAACATGAAAAAGCTACAGAATCAAAACAAAATCAAACAGCCATGATACAGAATACTAAATTACAGATAAGTGGTACAATAAAATAGATATCATACAAGTTATAATATTACTAGGTTACAGTGAGTAATAATAAAATGTTTTTAAATATACAAGACAAGCATGAGTGCAAATGATGACATACAATATTAGTGTATGTGTGAACATTGCAGTACTCCAGTAAAGAGGAAATGATGGAGGGTAACAGTTAATTAGGCTGAGAGTAAGGTATTGGCTTAGAGCATAAGCTATATAGGCAGCAAGATTAAACAGAACATATAGTAGCTAAATGCTGATATATAGATTTTGTGTGGCTGGTTGACACATATTAGGACTTAGTAAGATGGAAGCACTGAATATATATATATATATATATATATATATATATATATATATATATATATATATATATATATATATATATGAGTCTACTTTTCTTGATTGAAATTTCGAAACCTCGAACAAGAAAAGTAGAAACCCACTTAAGCGAAGGTGCACTACATCGACAGTTCACTTTCGCAAAAGCCGATTCACCGAAGCACATTACAGTGAGGATAAGGAAATATATCCTTTTCCCCACTGTAGTGCAATCTCGGAGTTAGTATATTAGGGGGTGCAGGGGGCTTGCTCCACTGCAAAATAGTGTTTAAAATAGTCTGTTTTGTTTTTTTTCTGATTCAGTGAATTGGCTTTTGCAATAGTGCACTTTTGATGTAGTGCACTTTCGCTTAAGTGGGTTTCTACTTTTCTTGTTCGAGATTTTGAAATTTCGATCAAGAAAAGTAGACCCATATATATATATATATATATATATATATATATATATATATATATATATATATAAGTCACAGCCATAATTGAGATAGGGAGGAAGGAGAGGCTGGAGCTGAAGTAGAAAGGCTAAGAATATTGTTCTTTTTTATAGTCAGTGCTAGTACATGTATATAGCCAATGGGAGATTAGGTGTTGTTTTAACGATGTCTTAAAGTGTTCAGGGTTGCTAGTAATCATAATTAATGAAGGGAGAACATTCCATAATTTGGCGATGGCATTTGGGTAGTGCATTTGACTGGCAGAAAGCTTAGGTTTTCTACATTAAGGAGCATCTGCTTGACCAATCACAGAGGACTATTTGGCTGATACATGGTGAACATGGAGGAGAGGGCAGAGCAGCTAGAAGGCTTGTATATTAGGGTCTATATTAGAACATCGAAGTGTCAGAACTTTGAATGTTCTAATATTGAACCCAGTTCAGCGAACGCTGACAACATCAAACATTCAGAACAGCGAATTAATTCCTAGGGAAAAAATTTGCTGTTCCGAAACACATACACACAACACAAGCACACCAAACAAACAGCAATCCACACACATACACCTAAAATCTTACATCTAACCCTACACTAAACTGCACATACACCACTAACTATCCACTTACCTTAACCCAAACCCTAACCCTAAGGTCCGTCACTATTGCACACTCACCTCACCCATGCCCTAACCCTAACTCACCTACCCCATCCTAACCCTCACGTCCACACAATCGCATACTTACCTGACCCGTGCCCTAACCCTAACTCAACTAACCCACCCTAACCCTCACATCCACACAATTGCACACTTACCTGAACAAAGCCCATGAAGTTCCACCACAGAGCTGAAAATAGCAACGCGACAGAAATGGACAACTAAATTCTTTCCCTGGGAAAAAATTCGGTTTTCTGCAGCTTTGCTATTTTCAGCGTTCACTGAATAGGGTTCGATATTAGAACATTCGATGTTCTGAAACATCGATGTTCTAATATAGACCCGTATATTAGCTTATGAGCTGTGGTTATTTGCAGGTATGTTAGATGATGGGGACGTTCAGGACAATTTAGACACTGGAGTGATACAAAGTGGTGGGAGGAGTGTTTGGCGCTGGTTACAAATTTTGTGGTTTTGTTGTAGCATGAGTCCAGTTTGGATTTAAGAGAGGATTATATGTTAGTAAGGAGAGGTGCACCATACAGCAAGGATGGAAGCAGAAAGGAAGAGGCAAGGGATAGTCTTGCTGCATAGGTGAGGAATTGTTATGCCTGTAAAGGATGCCAAATTTCTGATGGACTTTTTTGAGATTTGTGTTAATATGCTGGTCAAAAGTTAGGTTTTTGTCTATAATGACACCTAGAAGTTTGGTATAAGGGACTACTTTGTTGCGAGTGTTATGGAGTGAGTTAATGGCAAATTCATTTCTGGTTAGGGGTGTTTGTTTTTTTTGTGAGTGAATAACACGAGTTTGGTTCTATTAGCATTTACGGCTAAATAGTTATTATATATCCAGGTTTCTGTGGAGTTGAAGGCATTTTGGGTGAGTGTGAGTAGTTCTGAAGTAGACTTGGCCATGCAGATGATGGTGGAGTCATCTGCATAGTAGATGACATTAGCATGGGGTATGCTGGTATGGAAATCATTAATGAAAATGCTGAAAGCAGTGGACATAGTATGGACCCTTGTGGGACTCCAGTATTGATGCTAAGGAAAGGAGAGAAGGATTGGTGACATCTGGTTGCTTGTTGTCTACCTGTAAGGTAGTTGGAGAACCAGTTTAGGGTAGGGGAGACATGCCTAAATTGGAGAGTTTGGACAGGAGAAGCAGGTGGGAGACAGTATCAAAGGCCTTGGAAAAGTCAAGAAATATTGAATAGACAAGGTTTCCTGAGTCTCAAGTATGGTTGACTGTGTTCAAGAAGGATATAAGAGTGGTGCTGGTGCTATGACTAGGCCTAAACCCATGTTGGTAGTTAAGTAGTTGGCTATGGATACATTTTTCCCAGAATTTTGGAGATAGAAGATAGGATAGCAATTGGTTGGAAGTTAATATATTATTTTTGTTTCCACCTTTGTGGAGAGGGAGGATAAATGCCTTTTTCCAGATGGTGGGAATGAAGGACTCCTGAATGCATCTATTTAGAAGTATACTGATGGGATAGGCTATAGTGTCTGCTGATATTTGGAGAAATGCTGGTGGTAAGTTATCTGGAGCAGTAGATCCAGGTTTAAGTTTAAGAGGAAGCTTTTTATGGTGGAGCTAGATATGGGAGAGACACAGAAGTTTGGTCTTGGTGTTGCAGGTTGGTCTGGGGGAGGTGGGTTGATTTGTGAGAAGATGGCTATACTGATTTTAAAGAATGAGTTAAAAAGTGAGGCTATTTCAGCCAGGGCCCTGGCTGGATCAGGGGAGGGAATTTCACTTTTGCCTTAGTTTAATAGAGAGTTTATGGACCTCCATAACTTTTTAGGATTTTGCATATGGTCATTTTGCAGACTAGTGTAGTGGTCCTGTTTGTTTTTGATGATAAGTTGCTCTACCTGATTACACAATTGTTTGTACTGAGTAAAGTCTGCAGGGTTTTTACTTGTATGCTGTAATTTCCAGACTTTGTCCCTAGCTTTCTTAAGTTGGGTGATTTAGTGAGCCAACTGGCCTGGTTGGCTTTCACTCTCCTATGTTGGAGAGCAGCAAGATTGTCTAAGACTCGGAGGAATGTTGAGTTAAAGAATTCAACAGCATTATTCAGCGTTAGGACTTTAAGTGGATGCCAGTTGATATTTCGTACAGTATTATTAAGGGTAATTGGGCAGAAGTGGGAATAGGTCTCCAGTATGCTTATAGTGGTATGTATTAATCACTGGGGTTGATTTTTGAATTATGTATGTAGGTAAGTGATCACTAATGCTGTTAGGTAGAATACCTGTGGAGGAGATTTTGCTAAGGTCAGAGACAAGGACCCAGTCCAATACTGAGCTGGTGTTTTTGCTTTTGTTAGGCCTAGTTATTGTAGTAATAAGTTGGGTGTACTTAAATAGGTTGATACTGTTTGTTGGGTGATGATGTGTGATGTCTAACCAGTTAATATTGACATCACCAAATATGATTGCTTCGTTCTCTATATTTTTGGATAGCCAGGCTAGGATTTCCTCAAGTACTGGGATATTGTTGGCAGGGGATACATATATATATATATATATATATATATATATATATATATATATATATATATATATATAAATATATGACTATAATGCAGATGATTTTGCTGTTATTCATTTTCATAATTTCATAGTTTGGTACTAGGCTATCTGCCCTGGGGCATTTATAAGCCTAGCCATAGTGATGTGGCTTTCGCCACCCCATGTAATGGTACAAAAGTGTACAGAATAGATTTAGAATACTGTGCCTCTGTCTAGTAGTGACACAGTGAAGACCCCCTTACATAACAGAATTAGTTTACTGTGCCTCTGTCTAGTAGTGACACAGAGATGACCCCTGGGGTAAATCTACGATCTCCCATCCACTCGTCAAGATTTCTCTTGAAGAGAGTCAGTGAGGGGCTCTGCCTAACATGAACTGGGATTCTGTTCCAGAGTATGGGAAGTCTCTGAGTTATGAATCTGTCCCACCAGCATGTCCTATTCATGTTTGTGCTGAGGTTCAAATCTTTAGCTCTCGTGGTTCTGATGGATTTGGATTTTTTGAGGTGGGGCATGTCCATCAATTCCTGATTGGACATGGCCTTTTACGTCAGGCACAGATCACCTCTGAGTAGGCAGTATGCTACTGAATAGAGTTGGAGTTTCTTTAGTCTGGCAGCATATGACATATGTTGGAGACCCTTGATCCTCTTGGTGAGGTACTTTTGGGGTCTCTCTAGCTGTTGCAAGTGCCGGGTGAGGTACATACCAAATGGGGCATTGTACTCAATCATGGGCCTGATAAGGGAGGAGTACAGGGGCACAATGACCTCCTTTGATCTGGATGTGAATCCCTTCATGATAAGGTGGGCAAGGTAGAAAGTCTTTCTAACCACTTTGGCAATGTGGGTGTCAAATGAGAGGTCACTATCGACTTGGGTCCCCAGGTCTCTGATTACTTTTTCCGTACTCAGTGGGTTACCGCTTATGTGATCATTTGTGGGCACTTTGTTTTTCCCAAAGGGGACGACTATACATTTTTTGGCATTTAGTTTAAGGCCATGACTCCGGCACCAGTTGTCCGTTTCAGTGAGGCCATTCTGTAGGATGTATGTGTCAGCTGGTGTATCGACTATGGCGCCTAGTTTGCAGTCATCTGCGAACTTTGTCAGCCACAACCTTCCCATGTTTGCTTTCACATCTGAGAAATAAATGCCGAACAAGAGGGGTCCCAGGACAGAGCCCTGTGGGACACCACTTGTCACTGGCTTTGAGTCTGACATGGCTCCAGTGATTTTGACTTTATGGGTTCTATCCTTTAGCCAGTTTGCCAACCATCTTGTGACATATGGATTTACATTTAAGCTGTTGAGCTTGTCTATGATGCCAGAGTGGGGTATTGTGTCGAAAGCTTTAGCCAAGTCCAGGTAGGCTGTATGGACTGCTTTGCCCTCGTCAATGGCTCTAGTGACTGTTTCAAAAAAGTCAACCAGGTTTAAAAGGCAGGATCTGCCTTTTACAAAGCCGAACTGGGTGGGATCAAGTGTCTGTAAGTCCCCAATGTCTCTGTTTATTAGTTCCATAATGATTCTTTCCATAGCTTTGCAGACCAGGCTGGTTAAGCTTATGGGGCGGTAGTTACCAGGGTATGGCTGTAGAAAATGTGGGAGTAGGCTTGTTCTATGGGACTATATTAAAAGTACTACAATGTATAAGAGCAATGTCCCCACCTTTTTTTTTCTGGGCCTTTCTGTTTTCAAGGAAAGAGAAGCCTGAGGGAAAGAATTCTGAGTTTTTAATATAAGGTTTTAGCCAAGTCTCAGTTGCTGATACAATATCATGCTTATTATGTTCATTCCAGGCATGGAGATCTGGATATGTGGACAAATTGAAGAAAAGAGGAATGCAAGGAGTCTTAACTTTAGTTTCACAGAGCAGAAAGAAATATATGATATAAGGGAAAGGGACTGGTTAGTGCACTGGTTTATAATGAGACAGGGAAAAGCTGGAGAGGCAAAAGAGTGTGATATAATTGTAGAAAAGGTGTTACAAGTAAGGTAGTAATACATAGAGGTTAGGGGAAGAAGGAGACACTGAAAAGTATCAGCTATAGTTGGCATAGGAAAAGTAAAGAGTTAGATGGGCGAGCAGAGAACTAGAACAGGGTGGAAGAATAAAGAAGTAAAATAAGTTAGGAGCCTGTATACGAAGAATTGGTTGAGTAAGATAGTAAATAGGCTAGTGGGAGTATATGGGGTATTAGAATGGACCATATGTGGGTAATTATGGAAGATATAGAGAACAAGAAAGGGAGGGAGGGTAAAGAAGAGCTGGTATCAAGGTTAATAATAGAAGTAGGATGACAAGGACATTAGGCATGAAAGCAGTAGGAAGACTAAGCAGAGGAGGGCAGGGATGAAAAGGACACTGGTTTGGGCTCAGTAGTAAACCCCCACCGGGGGCTGTGTTTAGGTTTGGGGCAGGAAGGATATAAGAATTCAGGAACTCAGGGCTATGCTGAGGTACTATAAAGGATATGGAATAAAGGGTGTTGGGGAAGAGATAGGGATGTCAGACAATTTCTAACTGGGGGGTGAGAACAGCAAGTCATGACAGATGTAGCATTATGAAGGAGTGACAAATTGCATTAGTAGGAAAATGGTAGATTGCAAAAGAGTAGGGATGGGTAGAAGAAAACAGTTAAACATGTTTCAAAGGGGGTATGATTATCAATAAAGTGGCTAAGTTATACATAGTCAGTATAGACAACTTTGGTCAGTATTATAGAGTACAGAGTTAGATATGAAAGAAATATGTTTGCATGATGAAGGAAAGGTATGCAAAACATATTGTATATAGTAAGCTGAGCTTACTTTGTGTTTTGTGTATCTAAATTTGATGTTGAATGCACCATGTGGGACTGCATATATCTGTAAATGATGTAGTGATAAAATATCAATAACAATTATTTAAAAATATTTTGTTCAGCACTCATGAACTTCTATAGAAATTCACAAATTCTTTTCTACACTTACAAATCGGATCATTTTTCATATACATGTTTGATGTGATTAATATGTCATTTTTATGAGTATATATGTACATCTGTATGTCTAAAGGGAGTAAAATGTTTTAATAGGTGACTGCAGCTTGGCAGGACTCTTGGAAATATATCTGTATGTACTACACAGAACAGATGATCTCTTTAAACAGAAAAATACCATTCTAAGCTGGGAAACAAATTAATGCTAAAAGAAGTCCCCAAGTGTTGGATTCCATTTGCCTACTACTAGAAATATGTGACAAGGGAAAGTAAGAACAACCTAATTACACAGAGGAACACATAGAGGAACAGCACTGTCCAAGGCCAAGAATACAGCGTCTACGGGACCTGACAATATCCCTGGCTGTGTTCTACATGAACTACAGAGTGAACTGGCACCTTACCTGTGTGCCCTGTTCAATCACAAATTCACCTCAGGCTTTGTCCCTACCGAATGGCGCACTGCTACAGTCATCCCTCTCCACAAAGGAGGAGCGACTATAGACCCTGGGAACTATCGCCCCATTAGCCTGACGAGTCTGATATGCAAAGCTATGGAACACATCATCATGGACCTAATAAACAAGGATATAGGGAATCTCCAAACTCTGGATCCGACACAGTTTAGTTTTGTGAAGGGTAGATCATGCCTGCTCAGCTTGGTTGACTTCTTTGAGTCAGTCAGCAGAGCTGTGGATGAAGGCAAGGTGGTTCATACAGCCTATCTTGATCTGGCCAAGGCCTTTAATGCCATTCCCCACTCAGGAATCATAGAAAAACTCACTAAGCTAGGTGGGTTGCAAACTGGCTCACAGATAGAACCCACAGTGTGAAAGTAGCTGACTCCAAGTCAGACTGCCGACCAGTCATGAGTGAAGTCCCACAGGGTTTGGTCCTGGGTCCTCTCCTGCTTGGTATCTACTTCTCTGAAGTCCAGGCCAAACAAAAGAACTCTGGCTGACAAAGTTCACAGACAGTTGCAAGTTGGGAGCTATTATTAACTCCCCAAGTGATGTTGAAATCCTACAGAAAGGCTGCACTGAGACTAATGACTGGTATCAGAACCATGGCCTTAAGCTCAATGCCAAAAAATGTGTTGTCATCCCCTTTGGGAAAAATCTATTTCCCATAAATTACCACATTGATGGTAGTCCACTGAACACAGAAGGTGTTAGAAGAGATCTGGGAACACATATTGACAGCAACCTCTCTTTTGCCCACCACATTGCCCCTGTGGTCAGAAAGTCCTTCTGTGTGGTACAGCTCATTACTAAGGGTTTTGCATCCAGGAAGAAAGAGGTCATTGTCTCCCTCTACTCTTCCCTCATTAGGCCAATCATCCAGTACAATGCCCCATTTGCCCTGTACCTCACTAGACACCTGCAACAACTGGAAAGGCTGCAAAACTACTTCACAAAGAGGATCCTAGGCCTTAAACACTTGCCCTATATGGACAGACTAAAAAAAACTCCAACTATTCTCTGTCTCATATCGCCTACATAGAGGCAATCTCTGCTTGACTTACAAAGCCATGTCTGACCCAGCTCTGTCAGAAATGCTACATCTAAAGAAATCCCAATCCCTCCACACCACACACTCCAGAGAGCTCAACCTCATTACCACAATCAACAGAACATGCTGGAAGGACAGGTTCATAACCCAGAGACTGCCCATGCTATGGAATTGGCTTCCCATACATGTCAAACAGAGCACCTCACTGGCCCTCTTCAAGAGAAATCTTGATGAGTGGATGGGAAAGAGAAAATTCACCCCGGGGATCACTCCAGTGGCTCTACTCGACAGAGGCACTGGGAACTAAGGTCGGGTGGCATGATGCCAGGGTAATCCTATGGGTTAGGCTTGTAAAGGCTCCAGGGCCATTAGCCTAGTACACACCTATGAGCCTATGAACCTATTATTTATTGACTGACATTTGTTTACTGGGAAAATTCTGACTGGGTCACAAGAGCCCATTTTCAGCAGAGGCCCAGGGAGAAAAGCTCCATTTAACAAGGAAAAATAATTATCACTGACATTACTTAAAAACAGAAAATTATACATTTCAAAAGTAATCAACAAGATTGTAAGGCATAGAGATATAACAAAGATATGTTGCAAATAGAAAAATGATAAAAAGCAAAGTAAAACACTATATACAATATTGGAGAGCATCCTTTTGGCATTCACTGTAGTAATAAGTAAAAGTCATTTGCTTAATTTAATTGTAATAATAAAGGGGAGAGAAATTAGGATAAATTAGTATAAATGGGGGAGAGGTGATAGGAAAAGGTTATGTACGGTGAGGTGAGGAAGTGGTGATGGGTAAAGAATCTGTACAGGCAGGGGTGGAGGAAATTAGTCAAGACTGAAGTTCAACCAGGGGTATAGCATGAGTAGCACCAAAAGTTTGATAGGTGGACTTTCAGAAGATGCTTGAAGGAAGTTACAGCTCTTATAGCCTGTGGAATAGAATTCCATGTTTTGCAACAGAGTAGCAGCAAATGCTATTTCCAATTACTTTTTGAGGTTTATAGATGGTGAGAAGTTGTTTATCATTACAGAAATAAGTCTGTTTGGGTGATAGAAAGAAAGAATACAGGATTAAGGCAAGAAAGGCATGGGTTTAGAAATTATGTTGTGGGAAGTAGCTAGTTGTGCGAAGTCCAGGTAGTGGGCTAGTTCAAACCAGTTCAAACTTTTAAGGGCCTTGAAGTGTTGTGTATAGTATTGTTTATTGGCAGCAAATTTTGCAACTTTGTTGTAGCATATTTCAAGTTTAGTTTTTACAGATACCTGCAAGTTGGTAAAGATAGGGGCACCATATAAGAGTGAAGGAAGGAGGTAAGTGATTGGTAGGGTGGTTTTAGCAGAGTTAGTAAGAAAGTTTTTATGTCTATAAAGCATGCCAGTTTTCTGGAGAGGTTTTTTATGTTATTTTGAATGTGGAGTTCAAATCTGAGGTTGTCATCAGTTGTCACATGAAACAGCTTTGTATGTGATACAATTTCTATTTTTGTATTATTAAGTGACAAGATTTTGAAGCTGGATTTGTCCTTCATATGTGCTTTGAGGAGGAATAGGAGCAGTTTTGCTTTTTGGGGGTTGTGTATTAATTGGGCATTGTGGAGCCAGTTTTCAACAGAAGTGAATGCTTCTTGTATGATTTAAAGAAGATATGCCAGAGTGTCAGACGAGGATATTAATGATGAATCATCAGCATAAGATGTAAGTAGTGAGGTGATTAATGAAAATGTTAAAGAGAAGTGGATCAAGAATTGAGCCTTGGAGCACGCCAGTGATAACAGGGAGGCAAGGAGAGAACGTTTGTTGCCATACAACAGTTTACTGTCTTTCAGGTAGGTAGTTCTTAAACTGCTGAAGTTAAGGAAGGGATAGGCTGAGGTAGTGCAGTTTTTGGACTTTGCTATGTGAGACAATATCAAAGGCTTTGAACAGATTCGGAAATACAGAAGAGATACATTTTCCAGAGTTCTTTTTCTTATTTATATTATCTAAAAAGGATAATAGTGGAGTACTTGTACTATGGCCAGTGTGGAATCTATGCTGAGCACTGGTTAAGAGCTGTTATGAGAGGAGACAGTGAAGAAGTTGAACATAGATACATTTTTCTATGATTTTTGAGAGCGTGGAGAGAAATGCATTGTGGATAAAGTTAGGGATTTCTATACTGGATGACATTTGATTTTTTCCAAATAGCTGGGACATAAGACTCTTGTATGGATCTATTGATTAAGGTAGGTGCTGAGTAAGACATGGCTTCTGCTGCCATCTTCAGTTATTCAGGTGGGAGGTTGACAACAGCTGTGGAGCAAGATTTAAGTAGCATTCTTATAGTAGATATTGTTACAGGTTTTAAAGTAAAGTTGCTAGCATTTGTGGCTAAGGATTGTTTGGATTCATATTTTTCAGAGGTTACTGTGGTAGTGAAGGGGCAGTTGGTAATATGTTATGGGTTTATGTAGGGGAGGCTGATATGCTGTTGGTGAGCGCAGCAATGTTCTCTATAAAGTATTTATTAACTGTAGTTGCTATTTCAAGGGGGAAGCAGGTCTGAGACAGATATGGATCTTTTTTTGAACCAGGATTTAGCATTGTGTGAATAGAAGACCAGAATTTATTTGGATCATTTTTATGAATAAATTATAGTTGGTCATGGCATTGTTTCTTATCTTTGTGTATTTGTTTTTAGCTTGATTAAAAAGTTCCTTCTGTTGTTGAAAGTTATTTTTCAGCCACTCCCTCGAATCTTTGTCTCTGTTATGCATAATGTTTTTGGTAAGGGTGGATAGGGGGATGATTTTACTTTTACTCTTTTTATACGTAGAAGGGCAAGGTTATTTAGGGTGTTTAAAAAAGGGTATTAAAAGTTGTAACTGCATCATCTAATGGATGAGTTTTAATGTAGATCATTTGAAGGACTTTTTATTTCTGCTGAAGAAGTCTTTGTTAAATTTTATGAGATTCCTCGTTGGTTTACGTTGGTGGGTATTGGGGTTATAAGTGGTAAGTCACGGTCACTTATGGAGTTAAGATGGGCTCCACTGATTGCTATAGTATATCATGGGGAGGAGTTTTTAACTATCTTGACATTGAGAGATCAAACCTAGTAGGATTTGGCTGGGATCGATGAGAGAAACAGTGAGATGATTAAGAGATTAGGTAATTACATTGTGGGGGAGGAGTTTTGTACTATCCTGATGTTGAGTGGTTATATCTGCTAGGGGGTGGGGTATGGTGCAGAATAAATGTAGAGTAAGGAGTGGTGGATGGGAATTAGGATTAGGGGAGCAGAGTTAACCCAACTGAAGCTAGGGAGAACAGAGTGAGATACACCTGCTGAGAATGGCTGGACAGCCTAAGAGAAACAATCAATGGGTTATACTCACTGCAGGTCAGTACTTAAATTCAGCTATTGGACACAGCTATACGGATATAAAAGTCCAAAGCACAGAATATTTGCAGGGCATTGTGCTTAAAAGTGTAGTGTAATATTCTTAGCAAGAGGTTGTTCCTTTGAGTTAAGGAAATTTGAACTTTCCCTTTGAGTGTGATGGAAAAGGCAGAAGTTGAGGGGAAAAAGCTGAAGGATTAAATAGCAGCTATTACAACTGTTTAGCAAATACGGGCTGTTATTCTTATGCTAGTTTAGGGTAAATGCTAAGTTATACATTTGTCCTTGCCTAGTTTCTATCAGGAAATCCCTGTGGTCTTGTAGTTAGCAGATGTGTGCTGAGCTCAAAGATGCAGTTATATAGGTTTGAAACAGTAAAACCAGGGATGTGTTCAGAGACAGAGGCGCTGTCAGGGCAAGGCCTACAAAGAGAAGAGATAGAACAGGCAAACGATTAAGATATGACAAATAAATTATTAAACAGCTGTATTGCAATGTGACTCATCCAAGGAATTAGCTTAATTTAAAACAAATAATCCTTACAGACCCCCAGGTGCAGCTTTGGCTCAAGTGGTTTGGATACCAGAAGCTGTACACCAGTAAGAGGTTGTATGGATTTGGATGTGTGCCCGAATTATATATAACAAGCTGGATGCTGAGACTATAATAAGTCCAGTATTATTAACTATGACAAGGAATATGTCAGGAGATGCTTTAAATTGTGACATTGCCTTATGGAAATTAGCTGATAATACCCACATTTTTGAGACATGCTAGACCATCAAGAAGTTAACTTGTACATATTTTCAGTTTACTATAAAAGCAAGTACAGTGAGTTGTGCCTTAGATTACAGCGGAAATTCTTTCACTTTCCTGCTTATAATTTGAGAGTGTTATTTCATCTCCATACATTTGCAGTTATGTAATAGCTTGTACAAATGCTTTATGAATAAATCCTGTGTCTGCCTTGTCAACCAAATATCAATGAGTTTTGATTTCTTGCAGTAAGATCTTGGTTCTACTGCTATATGAATTACTGCTGCTTTTATTTTATCATTATTTTTTCATTAAAATCAACCTGATCTCTGAAGGTTAAGCCTTATACATAAGCCATGTGAATCCGTTGTCCCCTGCACTCCTCTAGAGATTGCCATTTTAAACTACTGTTGATGAGAGTAACTACTCTTCGTTTAATTGACAAGGTACAGCTATGAATCTGTCCCTACCTCTCAGCTTTATAAAATATCTTAACTGATGTTCATTTCAATTATCTGTCACGTATCTATCATATATAGCTGTATATCCTACATGAGACGTTTTTGCTGCAAGAGGGAAATACCTTTAACCTTCCATGTGAGGCATATGCAACACTGCTGCAGACTTACCATCATACCTTGCAACCTCTTACCGCAGGAAAACTGGAAAAAGATAAAACTAATGTGGGGGGGGGGTAAAAGCCCAAAATAAGGGACAGATTTTAATTATTGCTGTTATAAACTTAGAAAGTTGTTAGAACAACAGTTTTTGGATTAGCAGGCATTTTCTGAAGTATATGTAGACTGAAACTGATATGTTTGGCATTATTTAGTGGCTTGAATACTCAATGACTTACCAGAAAACCACAGTTTTTATGAGGAACAGAATACATACATCAGGCAAAAATCTGGACACTTTTGAAATATGCATACCTATCTGCTATAGTGCTTGGCTGTTTTGAGTAGCCAGGTGTGGACTGCTGCAATAAGTCTCTGGAGACAGCTCCTTCTGTTATGTCTCCCTCTCACATATTGTAAGATACATGTGCTTCAAAATACACAGTTGAAAAAAGAGTACAAAGCCTCAAGCACAAACAACACCAAACTGAAAACTTTAAAACATTATATATAAATGAACCTGATGTAGATAATAAAATAGTAACAAATTAAGAGAATATTAATATTATACAATAAATTCTGGCATGTTCTACAGTATACTGACTAGCCAAAAAGGAAAATAAGGTAAGCAGTAAGATGCTTGACCACCCACACTTCATAACTTAATTTCTGAATGCAAACTATATATAAAAGGCATTAGAGCTTCCCTGCACTAATGTCCTTGACCAGGACAAAAAATTAATAAACTCCATGCAGTCAGTGGAGATAGAACCATCCATTTGGTCAAGGATGGAGCATTGTGCTGCAATGGCATAAATCTAGGTAATGCTAAAGAATAAAGACAGCAAAAGGGAGGAGACTCTCTGCTCAGTCATGTTAGGTGGTACTTCTCCCAGACATTAACCCAATTTAGATACGCATTATCATCCAAAATGCTAATCTGGAAAACTACTGACAGCAGAGATGACTGCCCTTCACTTTGTGGTGAATCCTTTGCTGCTAGTCAAAACTTTTGTTGCCATTTTAAGAGACCTGCTTTCTGACGTGACTCCAGCATCTGTCTTTACTTTTTTAATGGCCTGGCGTCATAAAGACAGATGAATCACGCACTATGTTATCTAATCTTTGCCTTCTAGGACTATGAACCTTTTCAATGTGTGCATAAAAAAATAAAATGCTTAGTGTGTAAAAGTTGTTTTTAGTGTAAGTGTATTACAGCTGGTTTAATGTAGCAATACCCATGATCAGTTTTTTCAGACAGTTCCCATGGTGTTGCAGAGGCAAAATGCTACCTTCTTTTGTTGGTTGCTTTCTTCCCAGGACACATTCCTACCATTAATTGAAGAAATGAGTGGTGAAGAAGGACTTTGCCTGCTTGGTTCAATTGGAAATACCTCTACAATCACAATTGCTTTTAAGGAAACATCAAATGTTGTTGAAGAACTCCAGTGTTGAATTTAGAAACTGTCATCTTTCATCTTGTTTTACATTTGCCTGTACTCAATTTCCATCAGTACCAAGACACTTTCTTCATTTTCCTCATTCTATTGACTTAGTCATCGTTCCCTCTTACAAACTGTCCAGTGATAACAAGCCATCGGTTAAGGTAAACTTGGAGCAACATTCCTTTCTAAATTTAAACACAGGTGACCAGATCCCTAAGCATTAAGGAATTAAAAACCTTCTTATATAGTTTCTCTGTGGGTAACCATTTAAACTGCTGACACTTGAACTTCTGAGTCTTAGAATGTAGAGACTGAATGAGGGAAAATCCAGACTGACATATACTAAGTCTGGGATTGCCAGGTATGGCAATTTCAAGGTTGGTATATATACATTCAGGGTATGACAGGCTTGCACCTGACATGGGTGGTGCAGGGGAGGCTTGCCTCCTTGCAAAAATAAATTTAAAGGAGAAAAGCAATATTCAATATTTGCTTTTCCCATGCACTTTTTGTCTTACTTTTCAGGATGTCAGGACTCACCAGTATGAGTCCTGGCATTTCGCTAGGGAGTCTCCTCTCTGTTAAGCTTTTGATGATGTCACTCAGGCATACCAAATTGGATTACTAGTCATTTTATATATTGAAATTGTATAATTTTTGTACAATTTTTCATGTGATTGTAAAGTTTGTGGAGTTAAAATATCCTTAAAACTGTGAAAAGAAGGACCCAGCAGCAACAATAGGCACAAAAACGAATAATAACTGAATGAATGAATCAATCCACTTCTTTATTCACACCAATATACGTAAAGCGCTTTTTGTCTCACTGATAGTGAGACTTCCTCAGACAAAGACTCAGATACAATACACTTTCTATTAAACAGACCTAGGTTACTAATTAACACTTCATGAATTAATCAGTCAATTAGTGGCCAAGAATTCACAAAAACTTTCCCAACCTAATATCAAACAGTAATACATTCATATTATCGATTTCAAAGGAAGTAAAAGACTTCTAAAGTTTACCCCAACCACCTTTCCCTAAAAAAACATGTTTACTATTCCCCCATAAAATTTACAATGTTATTTAATACTTCAAACCTTGTTTGAAAATACAATGAATTCAAATTCATTGCAACTCCTGCATAAGTTGACTTGAATATTTTATATTATATTTTGTGTTTTGTGTTTACTGTGTCCTCAACCTTCAATTCACATAAATTCATTTCCAATAACATTTCAATTAATCAAGATAAGGACACAAACAAAAACCTAACTATGATGGTTAAACCTATATAAAAATTTTAGTCTGGTCATTATTAAACATAATTTCCACTTTTAACATTACCATAGGCGTCACACAACTGCGTTGTGCAACCTCCGTTTAAAACATAAATACACTACTATGATTAAACTCCTCCAAGATGGAGTTCCTTTCAGAAAACATAAACCTTGAATAAAAAATGTATATCCATATAAATTAGTATAACCATAATGTTCGTAAAAACACAATAAAATCATTTATATTTATAGTTCTAATTGTTAATATATCGAATACCAAATCAATTGTAAAATTTAAAATGTAAAATGTATGTCTGTATGTATGTATGTAACTGTCGTAAATTAGATATTAAATATTAAAATATTAAATATTAAATATAATCCACTACCACTAAACAATATTAAAAATAACTTTGAACAATAATCTACTTGTCATCTTGCCAAATTTTTAATTTCAATATGCATTTTATTTGAGTAGTACTCGTTCAAACCTGGGTACTGGCAGGCTCTAGATCGTATTTGCCACATTAGTTCTAGTTTTTCCAGAATCAGGGAGCTTGGCCCTCCCCTCATCTCATCCACCTGGGCAGTATCTATAGCTCTAAATTTAAAGGAGTGTGTTGGAAATTCTGAAATGTGCTTGGCCAACGCACTTTCCTGTTTCAGGGTTCGGATGCTATAAAGATGTTCATACACCCTTTCCTTAAATTTCCGGTCAGTCTTCCCAATATAAAAAACAGGGCAGTTCTGACAGCAGGCCATGTACACCACCCCTTTAGTGTTACAATCAAATTTCTGTTGGATCATATAGTCCACCCCTCTGATGTTATGTCTGTCACCAGTATCCATGTGTGGGCAATAAGCACACCTACCACATTTTACCATGCCTTTCCTAACTATTCTTTGATTATTCTGCATGAGACAAAAAGCGCTTTATGTATATTGGTGTGAATAAAGAAGTGGCTTGATTAATTAATTCAGTTACTATTCATTTTTGTGCCTGTTGTTGCTGCTAGGTCCTTCTTTTTGCTGTTTTAGTGGTGTATTTGGATCTGTTCGTGACTTCAACTCGTTTGTTTTGTTTAGAATGGAGGGTTCTCCAAGCAGCACAGGAAATGGGCCATCACAACAGGAAGATGGGATTGCTGCCTTAACTACAATCGTAGGACAATTATCAAAACAAGTCAAAACCCTTGCCCTTAGACTTGATTCTCTGTCTGGGGGCTTACACTCTACCCAACCACCTAGGAGAGGAGAAGTGCGAGTACTCCATCCCCCTGACTCTCCGGACAATGTATTATTGAATTTAAGCACATACGGGAGTCCAGTGAACAACAAGGGGGTATGTGTTAATCAGGGAACAACAGTTCGAATACAGGACCAACCCTTGGGGCTGATGGGAGCTTTGGTTTGAGACCTGGATGGCTGGCTTCATGAGCTACCTTCGTTACAACCAGCTACGAACAATGGTCGTATGGAAGCTTCGGCTGAAGGGATACAGAATAACGGTGTCAACATAGGAGAGAATTTAAGATTATTGGATACTAAAATGGTTAAATACAAAAAAAATCAGCTAGAAATAGTGTACTTTAAAGAATGTATCGGGGAAGGGATTGTTCCCAAAGGGTTGAGATCATGGCAATACCTGACCGGGTTAATTCATGGGTCACCGTTCCACAAAGACTTGATGAAACTTTTTAACAAACACAGACTTGAGCTATTGGAGGTAATGATTAAACATTACCAACTCGCAGCAGATTCTTTATTTAAGGAAACTGTCCCTTTTGATGAGTGCATAAAGAAAGATATGGACTTTATGCGATACAAATATGATTATGAGAGGTGTTTTCTCAGTATTGACCAATATATGGAAAACTTAAAAGCAACCAAAATGAAGAAAGTAAGGAGAGATAGAGAGGCATATAATTTGGGTTTGGCTTACCCAAACCCCCCAGCTTCTCAAACAGCAGCAGGGTAGAGTCAACCCGAGGAAGAGGGTGGTTTGCAGAGGAGAACGGAACATACACAATCGTATTCTGAATGACAAAACACTAACCATGAGGCCAGGCATGTACCCATGGACAATCACAAGAGTAACACGTACAACAATGGTGCAAGTAACAATGGGAATGTAAATTTTTGAAGACAAGCCTCAGGTTACAACCTGAGGCAAGGGCTTCCCCGAGTGACCTACAACCCTGTGTGGAGACATCAACAATATCCAAAACAGCAGAACCATCATCCTTGAGTTGTGAGGTGATGATGAATACTGAAGGTGACTTTAGAATTTTTAACTTTTCATGTTTAACTGTTGATCCAGTATTGGTGAACCTACTAGCTAAAGGTCAGACTTTTGTCCCTACAACTAAAGTCAATACTGTGGATTCTATCATTGACTTGAAATTATTCATTAGGAAATTGAATTTTAAAATTTTGTTCGGCCAGGAGAATGTATTAAATAATCTGTTTTACATTAGAAGTACATTTTGTCCGCAAATTCACTATATAAACAAATGTGTGAACTTGATTTTTATAATTTACTTGATGTCCAAAAAAGATGAACAAACAGGTTCAATAACACAACAAAAGCTGAAAGGCAGGCATTAATGTTATTACAGGAAGCACAGATAAGCGTGATGTGGCCAGACAAGGGAGGGGGTTGGTGATTATGAATAATAATGATTACCAACTGAGAATGGAGAAGATAATAGCAACGGACACGTATGTTGAAGTGTCATGGAATGAAGTGAATGTAGCTTATGGGAGGATACAGTCTCTGATACAAGAATTTTTTAAAGAGGCTAGAATAGATGTGGATGTGTACAATTATATTAGCATGCCAGCCCCCAGAATACCAACCTTGTTTGGCATCCCAAAAATCCACAAATGTATCAAAGATCCCCCAATGAGACCATTTGTGGATGCAAGGGGGAGCATAACATATGCCTGCGCTAAATTTATAGATGTTCACTTGAAAAAGTGCGTATTCTCACAGTCTCAGATATGTAAAGACTCTTGGTCATTTTTGGCTAACATTCAAAAGTTGAAGTTCAGTAACAACCTGAACTTTTTAACTATTGACGTGAAGGACTTGTATATGTCCATCTCCCATGTGGAAGGGATTGAATGGCTCAGATTGTTATTGGATGAGTTGTGGGCACCGAATGATGAAATAAGCCTATTGGCTGAAATGATAGACATGGTTTTGTCGAACAATTTTATCACATTCAGCGGAAAATGTTTTGTCCAAAAGACTGGGATAGCAATGGGGTCACAATGTGGGGCTAGTTTTGCTAATTTAATCATGGCGTACTGGGAAAGAGAATTTGTGTTTAAGGTGCCACACATTAAAAATAAAATTCAGTTTTACACTCGATACCTGGACGACATCTTTTTATTGATTGATGGAAAAGAAAAAGAGGCGGAAGACTTGGTGTCTTATTTCAACAATACAACTACCTTTTTAAAATTTACTTTTACATTTAATGAAGCAAGCATTGCTTACTTGGATGTCCAATTAAATAAGGACCCCTATGACAGTTGTTACTTTGCAAATATTTATAGAAAGGACACATATTCTAATGCCTTTCTCCACTATAATAGTTGCTACCCTTCTGTCCAGAAACGCTCTGTGGTAAAAGGCCAACTAGTTAGGGCTGCCCGCATGGTGACCAAAGACATTGATTTCTCGCTGGAATGTGATGTGTTGGGGTCTATGTTCTCTAAAAGAGGGTATCCAACTCAGCTCATTAGGGAATTGACTGAAGAAGTTAAAGGGAAGAGAACCAGGAGCCTTTACCAACCCATTCTTAGCAATAAATGGGAACTTGGCCTTCCTGAAATTGACCAGGTCACAGAAAGGGCTTACACTGTAGGGGTTAGTCTGATTACCAAGTTCAGTTTAGATGGTTATAACATCAGGGAGATCATTTATAAAAAGTGGGAGATTATCTGATCTGATTCTACATTGACATTCAAACTGAAAGACCCCCTAAGGTGGTCTTTAGATGGGGGAACAACCTCAAATGCTTATAAGCAAAAAAAAAAGGAGAATAGTCAAAGAATAGTTAGGAAAGGCATGGTAAAATGTGGTAGGTGTGCTTATTGCCCACACATGGATACTGGTGACTGACCTAACATCAGAGGGGTGGACTATATGATCCAACAGAAATGTGATTGTAACACTAAAGGGGTGGTGTACGTCGCCTGCTGTCAGAACTGCCCTGTTTTTTATATCGGAAAGACCGACCAGAAATTTAAGGAAAGGGTGTATGAACATCCTCCGAACCCTGAAACAGGACAATGCATTGGCCAAGCACATTTCAGAATTTCCAACACACTCCTTTAAATTTAGAGCTATAGATTCGGCCCGGGTGGATGAGATGAGGGGAGGGCCAAGCTCCCTGATGCTGAAAAAACTAGAACTAATGTGGCAAACACAACCTAGAGCCTGCCAGTACCCGGGATTGAATGAGTACTGCTCAATCAAATGCATATTGAAATAAAAACATTTGGCAAGATGACAAGTAGATTATTCTTCAAAGTTATATTTAACATTGTTTAGTGGTAGTGGATTATATTTAATATTTAATATTTTAATATTTAATATCTAATTTACGATAGTTCAGAATAAAAAAACGAGTACACCAATAAGTGCCGTCACTCCGTTGGAACAAATAACAGCTGGCAAGGAAAATGCGATAAAGTAAATCTTCAATTTATTGAAATTGTTTGAAACTAAGAGCAGCGAGTACTATAAATATACTAACGAAAGTCAGTTAATATACAAACAAAAGTCAGTTAAGCGCTTTCACCCAGCATATCCGGGCTTCATCAGAACTGAACCGCTGGTTCAAAGCAAACAATTTAAAACTTTTTTGGTGCCTAAAAACATTGGAGAATTTAAAGACACAGAAGTATTAATAAGAATTACAATTGCTGGACAGTTAAATGTTAAACAACTAAATGTAATTAGTATCACAATTTCACTAGCGTTACAGATGATACTGAAAAATGACGTCTAGTAGACAAATGCATAACTAAATGAATAAAATATGTGTAGCGTATAATAAATATGTACAATAAATATATACACTATATTAAAATGCAAAATATATAATTTTTATAAATTACCCACTATCTAAAAATGTACATATATATGCTGCTATAATGCAAAAATGTTATATCTCCTATGATGTTGTATGAATGGTTAAATAAATAAATATATATAAATATGTGATTCACCTGTGTTTCAAACATTTCATAGGAATATGACATAATTACATAAAGATAAATATGAATGCAATTCTCACTTGTACATTTTAAATAATCACTGTATCTTATCATAATAAAATGTAATAAATAAGAATTAATAAAAATTAGTAATATGATGAATTAATATATGAATATATGACAGATGAATAATTTAATGAAATAATAATGGTTTAATTGATATAAAATCGTTTAAACCAGGTGGTGTGGTGGCATCTAGATATATTTGCTACTGTTATTTGTTCCAACGGAGTGACGGCACTTATTGATGTACTCGTTTTTTTATTCTGAGTTATCGACTTGGTTTTTCAGTTGTAATTTACGATAGTTACATACATACATACATACATACATTTTACATTTTAAATTTTACAATTGATTTGGTATTCGATATATTAACAATTAGAACTATAAATATAAATGATTTTATTGTGTTTTACGAACATTCTGGTTATACTAATTTATACGGATATACATTTTTTATTCAATGTTTATGTTTTTTGAAAGGAACTCCATCTTGGAGGAGTTTAATCACAGTAGTGTATTTATGTTTTAAACGGAGGTTGCACAATGCAGTTGTGTGACGCCTATGGTAATATTAAAAGTGGAAATTATGTTTAATAATGACCAGACTAACATTTTTATATAGGTTTAACCATCATAGTTAGGTTTTTGTTTGTGTCCTTATCTTGATTAATTGAAATGTTATTGGAAATGAATTTATCTGAATCGAAGGTTGAGGACACAGTAAACACAAAACACAAAATATAATATAAAATATTCAAGTCAACTTATGCAAGAGTTGCAATGAATTTGAATTAATTGTATTTTCAAACAAGGTTTGAAGTATTAAATAACATTGTAAATTTTATGGGGGAAGAGTAAACTTTTTTTAGGGAAAGGTGTTTGGGGTAAACTTTAGAAACTTTAGAAGTCTTTAATATGAATGTATTACTGTTTGATATTAGGTTAGGAAAGTTTTTATTGTGAATTCTTGGCCACTAATTGACTGATTGATTCATGAAGTGTTAAGTAGTAACCTAGGTCTGTTTAAAAGAAGGCGTATTGTATCTGAGTCTTTGTCTGAGGAAGTCTCACTATCAGTGAGACGAAAAGCGTTTTACGTATATTTGCGTGAATAAAGAAGTGGATTGATTCATTCATTCAGTTACTAATCGTTTTTGTGCCTGTTGTTGCTGCTGGGTCCTTCTTTTTGCTGTTTTAGTGGTGTATTTGGATCTGTTCCTGACTTCAACGAGTTAACATATCCTCCTTGCATGTACTTAGACTTTCACTAGGTGCTCCAGTTTTCTTCCACATCCTAATGATGTACTGTCCATACGTGCCATGCTGATCCTCCAAACTGATTACGGGTATATGTGATGTGTTTATGTGTATGCATCTGCACACATGCATGTGTGTGTGTGCTTATTTGTGCATACGTGCACACATGCAAACCTCATTTTATGATCTGGAGCTTCTCCCCGCATTAGTTTCTCTTACATCTGCCCAATGAGTGCCATGATAGAGTCTGGCTCACTCACAACCCTGGCCTGAACCAGACTAGACAGGTTATTACAGAATGAATGAATGAGGGACTGTATAGTATATTTTGAGTACTTTAAGTTCTTTAATGCTTTGTTAAGATCTTGTTTTACATACTTAAAGTAGTTTTGGATTACATGTTTTTAGTATCAAAGGAAATCAATGGTTATTTACCAAATTCATGTAATATTTTGTGATATCTTATGGTATTGGCATGTTGTGATACACTTTGTACAATGTAATTGCAATATCCTTTTCTAGTTTTGTTTGTTCTTCTGACTAACATATGTAAACAGCCATGTTGGGTAAGCCACCTATCCAGTTATCAAAGAAAGAAAGTCACTCACTGCTTGCCTGCCTAGCACTATTTCTGGCACTCACTGGCACCTTCTATCTTGTGCTTTGTGCTGAACCTACACATTTCTTAGAAGTCAGGCAAATAATGCTAAGCTAATCTTAATGCAAACTAGTGGTCTTACGGGAAATATCTGATGACCCCTAACTGGTAGTGTGCAGATACATGGTACCCGAGCACATAGAAATTGTGTACTTGATGAATATATTAATGTGCAAGTGCTTACTTGAATGAATATTTGTGAAACCAATTTGAAAAGGACATGCAAAGAAAAACCCAAGAACATGTAACATTTACGCGGCACTGTACATTTCACCTTCAAGTGGGGAGCTATGCCTTCTGCATGCACTGACTATATAACTGAGAATGTTAAATGTCAGAGAAAGTAGAATGTTGTGGAAGGAATATTATCACAGAACAATTGCATCAGGTAAAACTAATCATATATTTTTAGTTTACTGAGGCAAATTGTAGAAAAAAGATTTCCAGAATTGTAGGATACTAACTTATACATGAAGGCCATATGCATGCGTATATGCAGTCAGAGAAGGGGGGGGTGCCCACATCACTTGCAGTGAGATATATTTCTGTTTCTGATTACCCCAACTTCCCCATTCCTTTCCTAATATCTTATATTCTGATGTGATGTATCATCACATGAGCTATTCCTCTAGAAGGAATGAAGACTTCATGTCTGTTAGGCCTTGGGTCACCTCCCCTGGGGATAGCTTTAGAGCAGAGTATAATATACCATGGCGTGGACTTTTACTTACAGAACCTTAGTTCCCCAAGACCCCTTAGTGATTTGTAAATTGTCAGCGGTCATTGTAGATGTGGTGTAATCACCCTTGCCCCTTATTTCAGCTAGCATCTCAGTCATTTCTAGAATGTCCACGGATCCAGCCACTCACTCAGGATCCTTCTCCACTACCTCTCCTTTTGGAGAAAAAAGTAGCTATCATTTTATCATTTTATCAATCATTTTTTCCTCCCGGTTTACCTTTCATCTTCAGTTACTTTAGCCACTACTTTATGTTAGATTTCCAGTGGCATAGGCAACCCCACATCCCTGTCGCAGTGCTGGTTTATAGATATGTACATGTTAACAAAGTGTTCCTTTACTTCTATGCATGATGAGAATGGCAGCATAGAGCCATTAAGAAAGAAAAGGAGCACATTGTCATTGACTTTACGTATGCAGACATTTAATTCACTGCAGATAAGGAGCATCGTGTCATTGATTTCATCTATTTATTTAACATTTGTTGATTGGGAAAGTCCGACTACGACAAAGCTTATTTTCAGTGGAGAAATGCTCCACACACAGGAAGGAAAGCACAGCACCCAGAAGAAACCCATGTGAATGTAGGGAGGACATGCAGACTCCACACAGAAGGCACTCCAGCTGAGAATCAAACCAGAGAACCTCTTGCTGTAAGGCAGCAATGTTAACCATTGCACGTCCCCAATTTTTCTAAGCAAACATTTAATTCATTGCAGATAAGGAGCACCCTGTCATCAATTTTATCTAAGCAAACATTTAATTCACTGGAGTTACCCAAAATGTGTTACGAGCACTCATATTATGATACCTTACTTGACAAACTGTTTCCATAAAGTAACTTAGTTAAAAAAGGGCTTGGAGAAGATATTACTACATCATAAACTATCAGCTAAACTATTACAAAAATATGACCCCTTAAAAATTAAGTCCAGATACATGACTTTTGTTAAATAGCACATTAATTTATATAAGAAATACAATTTTGGGCATTTTTTCTTTTTTACTTTCAGAGAAAATAAGATATTAAACATGAATTACTCTTCTTTTCAGATTACAAAGCTGGAAATGAAACTGCTGATGTTCAGGACCACTTCTGGAGTCAGAATCGACTGCTGCTGGGTTTGATTCTTGGACTTGGAATACCACTGCTACTATTGATTATATTTCTAGTGTTTGTCTGTTTCTGCTGCTCCAGGAAAAAGACAATGAAGGCAGAGTAAGTACATATGGTGCTAAACAGAAATGAATGGTGATGCTTTTTTTATTTGGGCCCTGGTATTCTTAACATGCTATTATAGAATGGAATGAAAGTTCATTGTATGATATAATTTTTTCATACACTGAATTTCCTCAGCTGATCATTTTCTTTCCCTGAATACATCTGATGCTAAAATTTGTCAGTCTGTTACTGTCTTCCCTTTTCGACATCTTGTCACTACTGCAGACGTACTATTGCATTTGGTTATGGTCATACTCCCTTCTTGGTCCTGGCATGCAAAAATATGTAGTAGAAACCTCAACTGTTCTGCTGCAGTATTTGAGAAGGCACAGATGCGTGAACTACTCACCTTAACAGTAGATGATTTAGCTCTCCTTGTCTTACCAACGTAGATGGACTCCTCAATATCCTTGGTGTATCACTTGACTCCCAAACTCAAAAATGCCTTAATAATGTTCTAGCCTGCAATGTAGAGAAACAGAAACTTACTGCTAACTAAACTTCACAAACACAATCCCTCTACCTCAGTTGAGCTAGATTTTGAAAATCTTGCTAAGCATAACTCTGCAAAGGATTCCTATTGAAATATCGGGACTTTTAATGTCGAGTGCCAACAGACCGAAAAAAAAAGATTAAAAACTCAGGAAAAGAGCAAAACTTTAGCATTGCTTTACTCCTTTAATCTTCTTTTTGCAGAGTTCTTCTCAAGATACAAAGTACATTGAGCAAACAGTCATCACTATGCTGTTGTAAAACCCTGGGTAGCAGACTTGTCTACAACACTGCTATGATAGATGACAATGTAACCATTCACTTATCAACCTATCAGCTTACTCAGCACTCATGTTTTTCTGGGATTGTATCTATTTTGTCATTTTTTTTATTTTATTTATTTTTTATTTTTTATTTATCATTTGTTGACCGGGAAAGTCATGTGACCAAAAACAGGTTAAATAGGCAAAAAAATGTCTCCTGTACCTGTACGGCAGAAACATATTTTTTATTTGTTAAATGAGCACTTGTTCTGGTCCAACAGGACCTTTTCGGACATAACCCAAGACAGTGCTGGACAAGGCACAAAACAATCAAATATATCCTAGTCAGAAATATAAACAATAATTCAAAACATCAACATTTTTTAAATAAATTGTACGAAACAATGATATTAATGTGTTCGCATTAGGAATGTTATAAAATAGTAGAATATTTTAGTTATATACTTGTTAGCATAAGTAGACTGCTCCAGTGGGTCATTTTCAGCCATTAACTAGGCCAGAGGAAGATAATACAGAAGAAAATCAAAGCATCCATTTCAGCAATATATAATACAATCCACAAACATTAAATTTTAGTAATAGTGAAACATAGTACTGTATGTGTATGCTCACACTGACAAAAAGCTATGGAACATAAAAATACAAACCACATCATGCTGAAAATGCATGCATTAAAGATACTACTTTTCACAAAGGCATAAATAATGTACTCTCATATGGAGATGGTCTATGCAACATAAAACCTGGAGCTCTGTTGAATCACTTACGTAGTTTAAAGATGACAGTAAAGTATAAGCAGTAGCAAGGAGTAAGCTGTGTATGTGTCTTGGTAAGTGAAATACTAGCTGAATATAAGTGAGGTAAAAATACAGGAAGAAGTGTAAAAAGGAACACAAGGGGAAGAGATAATGCTAGAGGAGCAGAAAGTAGAGGAAAAAAGGGCAAGGTTATACATCACAAGATGGCATATTCATACTAAACCTTTGTACTCTGTGGTAACAACAGTTGGTTGATAGAAAGATGGATGTATGAGTCATAATATTAAATATATGCCCATCCTGAAGAAAATAACCAGTTCCACTGGTTGAGAGGTGAAAAAAAACCTGATTATGACCCAGCTAACCTAAATTAAGGGGTTAGAGTTGGGTGGGGGGAAACAACAAGGCCTTCCCCTGCTCATTTCCCTTTGGTGGGAAAGATGGGGACCATATTGGATGGGCTATCTGCTCATTTAAGCACTGGTGGGAACTGGAGCTCAAAATAGATGAAATAGGTATGCAAGAAGGTTTGTACACTGCTCCTCCTTAGAAGGGGCAGTAATGCTCTTAGACTTGCAGTACTCTATAAGGAGAGTTACCAGCACATAGGGGAATAGATCCTCTGACTGACAGAATCCCAGCTGGCCATAGATGGATGGTTCTGACATCTCTGCTGCTGTTTAGAGTCATAGTGGTGTTCATAGCCAAGGTTCTCACCATGCCCTCCTGTCAGGTGGAAAAAGATCTATCCAAAAAGTGAAGGGGTTCATCCACACCCCACCACCTCAGATATGCAGTGGCCTTAGAAGCAAATGAAGAAAGGTAGAGATCTGAAGTCAGTTGTAGCTGAGAAAAAATAAAGCAAAGAAAAAGAAAGTGCAGTAGCAAAGAGAGACAGGAAAAAGACTGGCAGGAAACAGACAGCAGCAACTAGAAGAAACTATTATGTCAGTGGGATTTGGAGAGTAAGGTAAAAGGAAGGTTTACATAGACTAACAACAACAGTGCCACAGATTGGTTTTAACAAACTAAAACAAAGTGTTTGAGGATTAAAAAGCTTAGCTTGGATTTATGGACAATATGCCGTTTGTGATTTCAACTAAATAATCCTGTAATGCATATGTGAAGCTAGATAGAAATGAGACATTTATAATTTCACCAGGAAGAGTGTCACAGATTGCAGGAATATGCTCTGAAATTGCTCTTCTAGTGGTTTCCAGAGTCTGGTACCTATATAGAGAAAGAAATTCCTGAGGTTTGTTTTAAACCCTAGTTGGTAGGAAAGGGCGGAGCTGGAAATATATTTGTCAAGTGCAGTGAAGAAATTAAGGGAAAAAAAACTTATAATTCATTGTGGAGAACAGTAATATAGCTTTTTCAGTAATGATTATGCATAAGACACTAACAGCAAGTTCAAAAATTAATCTGCAAATACACAAAAAAAATGCAGAATTCTGAGATGCTCTACCATGCATAATGATAAAATGTGTTAGCAAGAGAAGCTTCACCTTCTCTGCAACACTCCAGATGGGAGGTGGGGGAGGGCTGCAACCCCACAGTCATGCCACATATATACACTAAGTCCAAGGCAACTGTGCATCACAGGATTGGGACACTCTGAGGAAATGCAGTCTCACAATTAGTATGTATTTCCATTAAGCGGTCATAAACTCCTGCTGTCCACTGCCATGGTAACTGAAAGTTGTCTTCACGGCAACATGCAACAGACAACTCTACCATAGGTCTACTCAAGGTACACAGTACGTTAAGAAAACAGTAAAAGACATTATGCTGTTATACAATTATGATCTTGATCCTGGGTAACGGACTTATCTAGAATATTATTATGATGGATGACAATGGATAAAGCATGCTTCTCGCAGGAACTGTTGCAACAACCCTTGGACTTTCAATGGGCACCAATAATTTTCATTGCCAGGAAGAGCTCTTAATGAACTTCTTCCTGTGGTACAGAGTTTGATTCCTCCCAGCATTTATTTGCCTGCTGTGCAGGCCTGAGCAAATCACTTAACCAGACAGTGTTTTGATTCAATTGAGAATTTGGGCTAGGCTCCTCAGTCGACGCCTGGATTGCATGCCTGGTGGTAACCATTTGAAATGTTAGGACCCACTAAAGTGAGTCTTGAAACAAGGAGACTGACTGGCCAAAACTACAGACTTGTATATAACAAGTCCTATTTCCTGTAATATTTCCTTTTCTCGTAGGTGTAGCAATCCTGGTATGGTACATATAAGTTCAGGTGCTGTGGGGGCTTGCCACCCCTCAGAAAAGAAGTTTAAAGGAGAAGAGTGATGTTCAGGATTTGCTCTCCTCCTTGATTTGTGATCTTTTTTTTGGTCTGTCAACACTCAGCATTCTGAGTGCTGATATTTCAATAGGGAGCCATGCCTAGTAATTAACTATGGGTCTACCTAAGAGCTGTTTCTTTGAATTAGCAAAGTTAATGAAACTGCACATGCTGTTAACATTTTCTGGAGAGTCTTAATACTTAGAGAACAGTATAAGGCCACAACTACTGTAATAAAAAGACTTTCTGCTTTTCCCGGTTAGGGGTCGCCACAGCAAAACTCTGGTCTGCTAATGATTGGCAGTGGATTTTACAGTGCCGAGTTGCCAGCCCGATGGCCAACCTTCAAAGAAGGCACACCCATTCACTCACGCACCTACCTGCATGTCTTTAAACATCAGTCAACCATGGGGAGGACATGCAGACTCCACACAGAAGGCACTCCAGCCGAGAATCGAAGGGGAGAACCTCTTGCTGTGAGGTGATAATGCTAACAGCTGCACCACTGCAGCCTGCCATAACTACTGTAATATTGATATTAAAACTCCTTCAGCAATGAACCCACAGAAACCACTATATGCCCATGATATATAGGGACACAATTGGGTTGTATTGTACGGCTAGGCTTATAAAGGTCCTGGTGATCGTTAGCCTAGTATATACCTATGAACCTATGAACCTATGAAAAAGGGAACAAAAGTAGCTATGCAGTAAAAGAATGAGCTATTACTATACCTTTAAACAGCATACCTGCATAAATGTAACAGCAGACAATACAGATGGCAATCCAAATGGAAAGAGTTTGTCTGCCGCCATGCCTAGTTAAAAAGCTGATTTGAATTTTTTTTTTTAGTTTAGATAATGAATACAAATAGCTGTCTCCCCAGATCCATCATATTCATAGTCAATACCCCTGCATTAACAAAATAAGAAGAACAGGGCAGAGACTGGATCTTTTTGTTTTTGGTAGCATTTGGCATGACTCTGGGCAAAACAAGAAGGATTAATAGAACAAGCCGTCCTATTTTCATGAAAGTGCGCATGATGTTCACAACACATCAGAACCTGTAATTCTGACATATGCCTTACAGAAGTTATAGTCCTTAAGAGAAATATTATATGTAAGAAGTTTTTAAACAAACTGAATAATTAGACTAAACATTTCTAGTGTACCAAAAAATTCCAATGAAAATTCAAACTTTTTGTCCTTCAAGACAAACATTTTAAGGGAAATTAAGAATTACACTCAAATGACTATTGTATGAAGGATTCTAAAATAAAATTACAATTGTAATTATGAATCAAAGATTTTTTTAGGCTGAATGTACAAAACTCTTCTAAGAATTATTTCTGCCTTAGACATGAAAGTCAACAGAGTCACCCAAGGAAGGTAAGTTGATAAAGATGTACACTAGTAGAGCAGACCTTCATAAAAAGAAAGAATTAGAGTCACATCTGAGGAAGTAACTGAAGAGCAACAGCAGTGATTAACTCATTTTGGAAAGACAGGATTTCCTGGCAGCAGATTTCCTAGCATCCAGAAGTATTTGGGTAAACAGAAATTAAAACCATTTCTTATTAGGGATTAGAATGTCAACTTCAAGTGAGATTTGGTCAGCCAGTATCATGATTAATTGCCTTATCTTGTTGTTTGGGAGATGCTGATAATATATCACCACCTCTTTAGCCAAAGAAAATCAAGTATGACTGTGGCAGTGTATGTCTATTAGAATGTCAGATGTCATTTTCTCCCCTGCACTTAATAATACATTTAGGTAATAGAAAATTAGAGTGAAGGGAACCAGTAGTTTGGAGCTCTTACTTTATTGTTAGAGCATTCTGTGCTAGCATCCCAAACTTCCAAAGCTGATTATTATGTGGAGAGATGTAAAACATTCTAGATCTGGAGACCTTGAACTCTAATCAGATTTTGAAACATTTCTAGGCGAATTTGCCACTTATGGTCCAGGTAAACATATGGCTGTGTTTGTCTACTACATCATTCCATATGTCTGGCAGATAAGAAGAGATTCTAGAAAAATATTTATTCTACAACTTTATAGCAAGTCTTAACATTTTGTCTGATCAATTGCTTCCTTGATTAGTTACAAATCACGAACCAGGAAACAGCACAAAAATGAATGCAAGCCAGTCAAGCTGCCACAAATGCCAAGGGACCACAAGTTAAACCACCAAAGAAATGTATTAAAACTGAACACTTTCATCAACAATTGTTCAGACTTCTTCAGAGTTATACATTAACTAAATAAGGGCTCCATTATATAAACAAGTATCAAATCACATGACCCAACACACCCCCATATACTAATATATTAAAGAAATACTGTCTTAAAAACTAAATATTTTTACCAAATACATCTTCCATCCTAAGACAGACATAAACAACATGTAGTAAACAACAACGGTAGTAAGAAATTGGATAAAATATCATTAATTAGATTTTAAGCTTGATATGATTTCAATCTTAATACACTCGTCACAGAAACCTGATCATTGAGCCCAGGGAATAAACAGGCTGTGAAACTGACATTATTTAACTGTGTAATTCATGGCTGTAGACCTCTTTTGAATGCTGTTACAGAACAAAGAGTGCTAGTAACATCCCTTCTAGGTTGATATGCATATTTAACTGCACTGGAGTTCAATTACCTTGACGTGTCACTTGTAAATGTGTACCTCTCTCAGTGTTCGGACCCTCTTCCATTAAGATCTGGAACAAGTGAAAGGGAGGAAGGCAGGAAACATTCCCTCTGATTCCGCTGTGCTGTCTTTAACCACCAGAGTAGCTCATCCCAAAAGGTAGGTATTTATGGAAAATGCCATTTCAGATTACTTACTTCCTTGTCTTACAGATTTCACAGGGAGTCCTATCCCAAAATTTACTCATGTGTAACTTGGCATATTGTACCATCAGTATACTGACAAACATGTATCCCATTTTTTCAGAAAATACCTTGCTAATAGAAATCTTGAATAACTGTCCAGGCCCACTTTCACTGTTTTCTGAGGTAGAAATACTATTTGATAACATTCAAGATGAAACCATGAAACATTTCATTTGTTCTAACAGTAAATCCAAAGAGTTGACATTGATTATCAGTCAAAAAGATTGTAAAAATAATCATTCTCTGTGTACTGTTAACTGTTGCTTTAATTGCCTGAATCAATAATCAAAGTAAGAGAAACCAGGTATTTTATTCAGTATGAGGATTACAAAAGCAGAGATGAGAGTAGTAAATAACCTAAGAACCATTGCAAATCTGAAGACTAACATTATGCCTGAAACAGGTGAATCCCACAAAACATTTCAGGACTTTCATGTGAGATATAAAGGAAGAGAATATGCTAATAAATATAATTTACTTCCAGAGTATCTAGCTTTGTTCTCTAGAGCAGCAATAAACTGAGTGAAGACTAATTGTATTGAATTTTCTTACACTGAACTATTTGTTAAGAGAGCAACATTTCAGAATGGTTCCAACATCCTTCTTCAGAATGAAAAAGAAATTCTGTCATAGCCAGTTGACTCGGAAACAAAAGGGATCCTCACTATCAACCCAACCATAACATCTTGCTTAAACAGGTGTTTAGCCGTTGGTCTGAGGAAATGATATTGACAAAATGTGTGAAAAAAGAGGAATCCTGCCCAAACTAAAAGAGTTTATGGAAGGCAGGAAAAGGAAATGGAATGTTACAGAGGATTGAGGGCTACCATGAATCAGAGACAAAGGGACTGTCTTAGAGTTATTTGGCTGAATTAAATTCATGAGGAATGGAGGTAAAAATTGAGCTGCCATTTGCCTATGAATTTAATTCTTCCTGTATGACAACCTCATCCTCTTGACTGAGGTCTGTTCCTTAGAGGCAGGAGCCTGAAAGCACAGATCTGAAAAACAGTACTTTCTCTCAAAGTAACATTTCTTTCAAAAAGAGGTGTGGACAGAAGACTCCTTACTTACAATTAACACAGTAGAACTGTCTTTATTCCCCTTTATTTTCCAATTATTTAGTAAGAAGAGCTTCTTAGAAGCTAAAATGTTCAATCTGAGAAATACGAAAGGTCCCAGTTTTTACAATAGCATGCCTAGGCTAACTCTGTCCTTTAAAATTAACTACATTGCATCACAGCAGTGCATATGACCACATGGTAACACGGTCACAGGATAAGCACTATTATATATATATATATATGTGTGTGTGTTAATTCATTTTGATACAAGTGTCTGGTATTTTCAATGTTTTGAAATCCATATTTGCTAAGTCTGTCTTTTGCACCATGGAAGTTATTTTACTATATCAGCGAAATAATTTACAATGAAAAATAAATAATTTAAGGCTTTAGCAGACGTGCTACTAAAACCATACCTTTTCTTAGCAAAAGAGTTGTGAACCATGGCTTCTAAATCAGAAGATTCAGGCAATTCTAGAATAGCCCTCTTCCATCTCTAGCAGCCTTTAGTTTGGTCTGATGTTAATTAGGGATGAAAGACTTGAACCAATGTTAACACAGATTAGATCTAAAAATAATATATTGCACTACCTTTAAATCTTGGGGAATGGCATCAGTTGAAGACATATATTCTCTAAGGACATCTCTATTCTCATAAACTGGTGGCCTTGATGAAGAAAATTGCAAACTATCTAAAAGAGATCTTAAGACCTTATGGCATATATGGCATTTCAGCTAGTTTATTTTTTTACTGTTGAAATATAAAAAAAAAAACATTAAGAAATGGCTAAAGTCATCTTCCTGAAGGGCTAGTTCATAATTCTTTCTCAATATCTACCTCAGAAAAATCAGTAGTTGGGAAAAAGTGAGCTCTTAGAAATAAACCTCTGTTTTAACTAGAAGATGAATTATTTAACGAGTCAAATTTAACTTCAAGCATAATTGTATTAACATATATATCTGATGAAGAAACACAATGTAGTTAAAGAATCCAACTGAATAACAGAAAGTATCTTTCTAACAGTCTGTGCATTAAAAGCATTAGAACTTTTTAAGGCTTTTAGACCTTAATTTCAATTCCAAAGCTTGAAGATAACAACTGCCTGTGTCTTGCAGTCACATGTTCTTTCAGCAAGCCATAGACTAAAACCAATTATGCAAACATGCAAAGCTCAAAATAATCAAAATATTTAACAGAAGTATAATATGCACTGTAAGCAATACTTTGACAAATAAATAAGAAATTACTTCTTACAAAAACATCTAGATTTAAATTACTGGAACAACAAAGCAGACTCACAAAATGTAGGCAAAACTGAAAAAGAACAATGTAGAACCAGGATCTAAACATCAACATTTATAAAACGTGTAGCGCCTCGGCAAGGAGCCTTCAAAGGAGAATAAAACAGTTCTAATCACTTTAGTATATATAATAGAATCAATTAACCACTTATTACATAATTAACCCTTAATTAGGTTAAAAGTTTTTTTCTTAACATCAAAATGTAATCCTTTATCAGGAATATGTTCCAATATGGTACATTGTAAACCTTCTGGGTTCTTATTATGATGATCTTTAAAATGCATTGCAAGAGGGCTTTCAGGTTTACCATTTTTAATATCCCTGATATGTTCCTGGACTCTAAGCTTGAAAGCCCTCTTGCTCTCACCCATATAAAACATTCCACAAGGGCACCTCAATGCATAGACAACCCTTTCTGTATTGCAAGAATATATACAATTTGCCCTGAAATGAATTCCATTAGTATATTCAAATGTTCTACACACATATTTACATCTAATACATCTACCATAGGGAAATGTACCAACTGCATTCAATGTCTGACTTATTCTGCAATCAGGGGAAGAAAAACTAGTATGTACTAAAATATCTTTAATACTCTTCCCCTTTCGATATGAAAATATAGGAACTTTACATAGTACATCAAAAAGTTCTTTAAATTTCAAATTACATCTGCTATTCAAATATTAATTTAAACCAGAGTAAATGCTGTCATTTAACCTATTTTGCTAGTATAATTCCAAGTTTTCTAAACTTTTATCAATGTCACACACACCCATGTCAGCAATAACTGTATCAAAAACAAAAAAAAATTGTATTTCTTAGAAGCACTGCAACACATAGAATGATTATACAGGGCATTGTTCATTCACTTATGTTTTGCTGACGGGAATAGCTTCCTCTAGGAGTGAGTAGCAGCTCTGTTCATTAGAGACCCAAGTCGATATTCATAGTGACTAGGGGAAACTTGGTCAGGGCACTGTTGACCTGTCCTCCTTTTCTTTTTCTTAAGTGTCATGGGATCTTTTAACTTCACCTAAGCTACCAGACATACTCAAGTGCAGTAACCCCTTATGCTGCTTTTTACAGGAAATTAATCCAGTCATCTGATGTTGAACTAGAACCCACAAGCTTGTGATCATAAAACACCAGAAATGAGCATGCTACCTATTAAGACAATTCTATATTTTGGTTTAACGCTATAAAAGCTTATTCTCACATAGAAAACATCATAAGTCATGCACATGGTATAGCAAGCAACTCCATGGCTGTTACAAAAGTTTTATACCTCTCTATTAGCATTAAAACTAGTTTGAGACTTCTTAGAGTTAAATAAGGACTGTGGTCTTGCTATCAGAGTATATTACTGTGCATATTATGCATACTATGTTTTTGAAGTTTAATTTCCCTGACTTTATATGCTATTATATGTGAAGGGTTCTCTGATTGAGTACATTACTATATTTATCTATTATAGAATGTGAAGGATTATTTTCCTCTGCTCTCACCTTCTTATTTTCTTCATTGTGTATTTTAATTCATACTAATTTTTGATTTTGGTTATTGTATATGAGTTTTTTTCACTAGTCTATATGTGTTACCAGTGTGGATGTCTGTTTCTTTTTTGTACATAGGATGCTATTTTGTTAACTTTTAAGTGATTGTTTTATTTGTACACAGGATGCTATTTGTTGGTTTTTAATTTACTTGTGGTTGAGTTATGTTGACTGTTAATCTTTATGATAATCTTTTGTATAGAAATTTTTTAGCAAAATGTTTTATGATAATATGAAGACATGAGGTGTTAATCTTTTCATGTTTTTTGGAATTTCAGGTTAATCGAAAAGTATAACATTTCTCTTGTCATTTTTGTAGTTTTATAATAATATTTTTCTGTAGACATGCATTTGTTAGCAAAATGCAAACAGAAGGAGATTTTGGCCTGGATTCATTAACAACTACACTAAGTGCAGCTATTGTATGGATGGAAAGGCAAGCCTGCACATGATAGCATGCTATTTCGTATGCATTAAATGGCTCTATATTTAGTGAAGAGACACACAACAAAAAGTAATTGGGATAGTATGCTAATGATACCATAAGTAGCTGAATTAGATGTTAATTAACCAGTCCAACATGGCGCAGCTATTCAGGAAGCTATAAAGCAATCATGTACACTCAGTGTAGCCATTTGCCTTGAAATCAAAAGTTCTTTGGATTACAGCCACGCCACACTTGCACTTAAAAAAACAACTGTTAGTGTTTGCTGCTGCCTTTAGACAGTTGTATGTGCAGCAGGCTTTAATCAATGTTGCTGCTGTTGCTGATGAAAGACCTCTTCCAAGAAGATGCTTTTCATACCCTGTTTGACTTACTATGGACGCGCATGACACAGAAAATTGTACAGCAAAACCAAGTAGACAGAGAAACAGTAGGGTAAATATGCAAGCTTTTCTACCCTCAACTGAGGCTCAAGATAAGTATGAAGCCTGATGAAAAAAAAACTGTTTAGTAACATATGCAAGGTAGTTAAATTTCCCTCAGATGACAGATCTGTCCTGTGTACAGTAATACTGTATGACTGTGTTGTCTGCAATATCCACCTATAGACTTTGGGCAATAATGTGCATCAAACATTTTACTTTCCCACACACATGGAGCCATAACTACATTAAAAACGTGCAAAGGCCAGTGCTCAGTCATCCATCACTGGCACAGGGTGTCGTTTGGTGCAGAATACATGAGGGCAAGCCTAACACCAAAGAAATGCATATGAATTACTGAATTGTATCGCCTACTTGAACATTCTACAGTACACCCACTGATATTGTCCTCCATGTCAGAACCATCATCAATATACAAAATAAGTAAAAAAATCAAAGCTTCATGTTAATACACACAAATAAGCACTGCTCCCCCCAACAAAAGTAAAGAAAATGAAAAGCAAGTGTACATGTCATGTAAGGAGAATACCAGCTGTGTAACTGAGTAGTACATTTCCACATTAACCAAAACAATGTACACTTTTCCAGTACAAATAGGTAAAAGTGATTTTGGATGTCCACTTGTGTGGAGGGCAGTCAATTATATATCACAGGCTGACACATTTCTGAGCTACAAACATTAACCCCATGACCTTGCTAGAAAGTAATACAACTTTCTTCTTCAATAACTTGCCATATGAGCAAAGAAAATGTACCATAATGTCATGTTACATTCTTCATAAACTTCTGTAATGTAACAAGTGCAGATATACATGCCTATGCTAACACCAAGAGACAATCAATGTATACACTAAGCTATGGGTGTATTGTGAAATGTAATTCATCACTAAGGTGGAAATACAGTATTTAAAAAAACAGCAACATACCTTTGTATCATGTTAGCTGTGACACTAGAAACATGTTTTGCAAGAAATTAGCAGCATGCAGTCTTCCTTAGTACGATACACATTTCCTTATATTAAAAAAACAGCAACATACCTTTGTATTGTGTTAGCTGTGACACTAGAAACATGTTTTGCATGAAATTAGCAGCATGCCATCTTCCTTAGTATGATAAACATTTCCTTGCCTACACAATTACCTTGATATAGTGCAGATTCAGCCATACCAGCACTGTGAATCTGCAAATAAAGTGTGAACTCATTAGCATTTATGAATTCCAAAATCTGCATTAACTGCAGGGAATGTAAACATTGATTAAGGACCTACACAATTGCATGGACATACCCTACTCCTGCAAGAATGAGCACTGAGAACTGTTAACCTCCTAAGTGCTTGCAAGTATGAATGATTACTCTGACTGCAGTATTAATAAAAGTGTGTCAGGGAGACGATACTGGCAAAAAATTTTGTGACTACCATTGGCTGACTTAGGAGAGGGACACTCCTAATATTGATATGTATTGTTTATGCGAGCAGTTTGAATTATTATGGCAACAGTTTCTGTCTCTGAATACAATTGTATCTGCAATTCTCAGGAAGTAAATTACTCAGTGAAACATACATCAACTGCAAGACAAAGCACAAAGCAGTCTTGTCAGACAAGTATAGACATTTGAATGATTTTCAATAAATAAAGAAAAGTAAAGAGGTGCAGTGTTCAAATGTTTTATTTTATATTGTGTGAGGAAAGATTATCTGCCGTGTTGCCAGTATCACAACCATCCACAAAGCTAACTGCAAATTACACATGACAAAGGTCAGGATTTTTGTTCCTGTTGCACCTGTAATGTTAGTTGATACTATGTCACATACTGAATATGGGTAACTTCTTTTTCATCTTCACAGTATAATGTGTATGGCACATAGTGTGTTATGTGAATGCATTGATGTCCTGGGGTTCTAATACAGACATGGCTGTGTTTGTGTGAGCATAATGATGTTTAAAGAGTATACATTCATGTTCAAAACACAGCAAGTTAAGGAAATATAAAGAGAGTTGGTGTCATTCAAAGGGGATCCAGTATCTGTGTGCTTGGGAAGACATGATTGACAAACCACGATACTTTGCCAGAGACGGCCTGCAGCTGTCACCCCTGGGATTCAGGTTACTGGCTAAAGCTCTTGCCACCCCTATAGTGCCTTTTTTATGCAAGGTTCAAAGGACAAAACCACCCACCATAACAGACACAAGCATGCAAAATCTGAAGGTAATGATATTCAATGCTAGAAGTCAAAACCTCAAAATGCACTCTCTCTCGAGGCACTCCTAAAAATGGAGAACATCGATATCTGTGCAGTAACTGAGACCTGGTTCAAGGATCCAGGGAGCATCCCTGCAATACCAGGCTACAACTCTTACCACACTTTTTGGCCACAAAACCAAGACCGAAACACTAAAGGTGGAGGAGTGTCCATATTCATCAAGGATATTTACACCTCCAGGCTAGTTGCCCAACACAATGCATCTGAAATTCTCCAGGTGCAGCTAACACTAGGTAAGACTGCAATCCAAATTTTAGCTTGCTACAGATCCCCCACCATGCCCCAAGATACTAACAACACCTTTCTAAACATACTGGAAAATATTAAGATACAACCAAACACCCTAATACTGGGTGATTTCAACTATCCTGCCATTAACTGGGAAAACTACTCGGGTACCAACACCTTTTCCCAGCGGTTCTTGGAATTCATAAATTCCAGTGCCCTGGATCAACTAATCCATTGTCCCACCAGGGGCTCCAATATCCCAGACCTGGTCATTAATAACATGGGAGATAGATGCTCCACACCAGTGGTCACCCCCTCATTGGTCAGGTCTGACCATAAGCAAATCACCCTTGACATCCACATCCCACCCCCACCCCCCAGTAAGGAAACCTCCGTAAAAAACTTCTCCAAAGCCAACTTCATGCTACTCAAGTCAGAAGTGACAAACTTCATGACACCCATGCAGACAGGATATGAAAGTTCAACTGCTGAATCCTACACTAAGGCACTGTACAAGCACATCCACTTGTGTATGAATTGTGCCATTCCAAATAAAACCAATATGCTCTCCTCCAAAAAAGGAAGCCAATCTGGTGGTCCCCTGCTATAAACAAACTATACAACAGAAGGAAGAAACTGTTGCAGAAAAGTGGAAAATCCCAGGATGCAAAAAAACTCCCTTACCAGCCTTAGTAAGAAGCTGAGATCCATCAAAAAATCCTCAAAAGCTAGTTACGAAAATAAAATTGCCAAAGATTTCAAAGACAACCACAAAGCATTCTATAGTTATGTCAAGAATCTAAATAGCAATACTTAGATCTGCTTTAAGCTACAACAGAATGGCATTAAATATACTGATCTCAAGGATATTGCCAATATCCTGGCAGATCGATTTAGTGCCAACTTCCACCCCCTCTCACCCCTTAAAGGGCCCATCCCAATACCAAAACATTGCCAAATTCTGGTAATCACGGCCACACAGGTAGAAACCGCACTCTCCAAAGCTAAAAATAAAGCATCCATGGGACCAGATGACATCCCGGGCTGTGTACTACATGAAATACAAAATTAACTGGAACCTCACCTAAGTGTCATGTTTAATCATAGCCTCACCTCAGGCTTCATGCCCACTGAGAGGCGCATAGATACAGATATCCCACTCCACAAGGGGGATCCACCTTGGATCCCATGAACTATCGTCCCATCAGTCTGACAAGCCAGATCTGCAAGGGCATGGAAGGCATTATCATGGAACTTATAAACAAAGACATTGGCAACCTTCAAACACTGGACCCCACCCAGTTTGGGTTCATGAAGGGCCGATCTTGTCTCCTGAACCTGACTGACTTCTTTGAATCAGTCTCTAGAGCTGTGGACGAGGGTAAGGCAGTCCACACAGCCTATCTGGACCTCGCCAAGGCCTTTGACACCATCCCCCACTATGTAATCATATATAAACTTACTAAGCTGGGCATAAATCCCTACCTCACTTGATGAGTTGCCAACTGGCTTACTGATAGAACCCAAACTGTAAAAGTAGCTGACTCCATATCCAGCTACAGACAAGTGACAAATGGAGTACCTCAGGGTTCAGTCCTGGGACTGCTCTTGTTTGGCATCTACTTCTCTGAAGTACAGGCCAACACTAAGGGACTCTGGCTAATAACAGACTCTGGCTAACAAAGTTCACAGATGACTGCAAACTGGGAGCCATTATTGAATCCCCAAATGATGTGGATATTCTACAAAAGGGCCTTACAGAAACAGATGTTTGGTGCCAGAGCCATGGGCTCAAGCTTAATGTCAAGAAATGTATAGTTATCCCCTTTGGAAAAAAATATGTACCCATGAATTACCACATCGGTGGCAGTACACTAAACATCAAAAGTGTAATAGAGACTTAGGGACACAGGTGGACAGTGGTCTCACCTTCGATAACCACATCGCCACAACAGTCAGGAAATCCTTCTATGTGGCACACCTCATCACTAAAGGATTTTCATCCAGAAAAAAGGAGGTTATTGCCCCATTGTACTCATCCCTCATTAGACCCATTATAGAGTATAACGCCCCATTTGGTATGTACCTCACAAGACATCTGCAACAGCTGGAAAGGCCACAGAAATACCTCACTAAAAGAATCACAGGCCTAAAGCAGATGCCATATGCTGACCATCTAAAAAAACTCCAGCTATACTCTGTGGCATATTGTCTACTCAGAAGCGATCTCTGCTTAATATACAAGGCCATGTCAAACCCTGAGCTGTTGGACATGCTCCACTTAAAGAAATCCCAATCCCTCAGGGCCACACTCTCCAGGGATCTAAACATTGTCATCACAATGAACAAAACATGCTGGAGGGATAGGTTCTGGACCCAGAGACTCCCCATACTCTGGAATAGACTGCCCATACATGTCAAGCAGAGTGCCTCCTTGGTCCTCTTCAAAAGGAACATTGACGATTGGATGGGAGATAGGAAATTCACCCCGGGGATCATGTAAGTCACCCTGCTAGACAGGGGTCCAGGGAAGTAAATATTGTGGCAAGAAATATCCAGGGAATTGTTATGGCTAGGCTTGTATAGGCACTATGGCCGATAGCCTAATACCAACCTATGAACCTATACATTTTAACTATTTGTTAAATAATGCTTCCTGTGTTTCAGTACCTTTTTTCTCCTTCTCCTTTATGTGTTGTTTGGCACTATGCACTCTGGACTAGCAGAGGTCCTCAGCAGTGAATTACAGTTCAATGTCGAAGGAAAAAAGTGGCACGTTTAATTTAGGCTGCCTTCTGTAGTGCAGACAAGCCAGGTGGCAATGCAGGGACTTTAGCACTCCAGATAGTACTTACTGAAGAAAATGCACCTGTTGGTAACTTTCACTCTGGCACAAGGTTGCAGTGATCTTAGAGAAATAGTAAAGTGGTAATTTTAAAGAGGGGGTCTGAATACATATTTACATACATTTTGTGATACCATTGTGTTGCTGTTTGAAAATCAACTATTCCCAGTATTGTTAATGACACATAAGCTGTTCTATGTCCCCTTTAACATTATTTGCCAGTACCTACCATCCTGTTAATGAGTGCCAGAAATTAAAGTTCAGATGTGTCAAGGAAATATGAGAAGGATGAATTTTTCACTGTAATGCAGTTCTTCCTGCGGTCATTGCTAGCTATACCCTATGCTTAAATTAAGTTTTCTTTTCAGCTTTTTTCTCTGTCAATATTTTTTTTTTTGTAATGTGTTTTGCATTTGTTCTCTGCTCAGTAGTGTGCAAATACAGTTCACTTCCTGAAGAAAAAAAGTGAAAAATGTAATATAGGCTGCCTTCTGCAGTGCAAAGAAGCATGGTACTGGTGCTTTAGCATAATACTTGATGAGTAAATTCCACCTCTCAGATAACTATCCCTATGGCACAGGGTATATGTGAAGTGAATTGAGAGAAATAATTCAGGTGATGCAGGTTTCAAATCCAGTTAATTATTAATGTTACATGAGGGGGTCTGAGTACATATTTAACACATTTATAGATCACTGTGTTGTTGAGTAAAACTCAAATATTCCCACTATTTCTAGCACCATGTAAGCTGTTTGTCCACTTTCACATTATTTGCCATTAACTTCAAATCTGATAATGTGTCCCGCAAAGTGCATTTCTGATGTTGCAAGGAGATGTGAAAAGGATAAACTTGTCATTTGAATGCACTTCTTGTTGCGTTCATTGCTATATATATCAGTTGATTGAATTAATTTTGTTGTCAGCTTTTTTTTTATTCTCTCGTGTTTTTTTTTAAATACCTTTTGCATTTGCACTTCACTCAGCAGTGCACAAACAGAGTTTACTGCCTAAAAAAAAAGTGAACAGTCTAACTTGGGCAGCCTTCTGTAGCACAAACCAGCCTAGAGGCAATGCATGGATGTCAGCACTCTGGATAGCACTCAGTGAATAAATTCAACTTGTCAGATAACTTTCTGTACGGCGTAAGTGTAGTGATCATAAAGACCAAAAACAGTTTCTACATGGTTTGAATCTATTCAAAGATACTTTTACAAAGTGGAGGCCAGAATTCCATTTGTCACTACATTTTGCTCAGGAATGTCATAGTAAATGCACCTCATTATCATAACTCTATTGCAAGAAAGGTGTCATTACTGCTTGCTATAGAAGCCCAATATAATGTGTGTACATTATGTAAAGCATAACACTGATGATATTTAATGCATAACACACATGAATAGGCATGATGTGCGCAATCTGTTGTAATTACTGATTTCTCACATATGTGTGTATGTAACCTGTCTAGAAATGCAGTCCCATGACGAAGTAAAGTCACAGACACACAGGCATCTCTTCATCATTATTACATTCAATCTTACATTATACCTCAAATTACAATTTTAAGAAGTAAATTCTGCTGAGGCAGTGACAGTTAATCAGCAAAGTTTAATATTTTATCCTTTTTTCTCTTGGGTTTGAAGCACAGGTGGTACTATTCATTTCAGTGCCTGTCAACATGCCAATTAGTCAGAAGTCATACCGTTTCTCCTCCAAAAAACCATGATCATAACCAACAACATAAAGCATATCAAGGTTTAATACTGAAGCATGTCTCAGCTGTGTGAGCATCATACATAACCAAATGTCACTGCCATTTTAACACCTTTTCTGCTTTTTGATGTATTCATTGTCAGTGTGACTGGCAAGCCATTAGTGTGCTTCCACCTGCACAAATGCAGTTGTCAGGACTGCACAACTTTGTGCACAACCTGTTATAGACAAGATATGAATTGGGCACCAATTCAGACCCATCTTTCTGGCTTCACGGCTGCAGACATGGCTGGTGATGATAGAGATAGTGTTCCATTTAGAACACATAGGTGGGCTCTTGAGGAGTCCAGGATTTTTCTGGCACTCCTCGTGAAATGCTACAGCCAGAGGCTACTGCAGGGGAATATACTGGGTCTCAAAATAAGGCTGAGGTTTGGAATAGCTTGGCCAAGGCTGTCTGCAGTTGGAAGTTGATGGGAGGATGAATTTAAGACTGCAAACACCCCTCAGTTGTGTAGGTATACTGACCCATATCTTCTCTATGATATGGAAATTAGTCAGCCAACACAGTTATTCATTATGCTTTCATATGTTTATTTTCTTCTTTTTCTACTATACAGCTGCAGCAGAGAATGCAGAAAACCATGAGGTGAATCTGGGGAGACTAACTCACCTCAGAGAGGCATGGTATAAGCAGGGATCTGTTCTGAGTGCAAAGCACAAAATTATTTGCAGCCCATCACTTTATATAACTTTGAGCAGGCACACCTTAACTTTAATATCAAACCTACATGCCTGCTCCAATAGTTCTTGGTTATTGCATTAGGCACTGAGTACATCAGATTCATTGTGTGTGGGTTCAATAACTGCAAATAGATATTCATTTTTTTACAGGCTAATATTTATAGGATATTTTAACTTCAATGCTGCATGGCATTAACAATTCAATATTTGCAAATGCAGTTATTCACTTACAAAGCAGATATCTGATATGGCACATGACCTACTAGTCTCATACCATCGTGACTAAATGATTTTATGACACATTCATGTCTTCCCATCGTACACAAATGTGGCCAAGGTGTACTTATGAATTTTCTATATTGTTTTATCTATTGAAATAATTACGTAGTGTGACATGCCATTGATCTAATTATCTTTTTTTTGTCTCCCCCCACCATATCTCTCCTTTTTTTTTTCATACGTTGATTCTGAAAACAAAATGACCTTCATCACAGGGAGGTAGACTGAACACTGGAGTTCATTCCACCATACATCTACAGGTGGCTGTGGTGGTACCACCACAAGTCAAACAGACAGCAAGCATATCTGGGTTGTAAACTGGCAGGGTTGCCTCCACAACCCCTGCCCAACCTGCTCCACCTGCATCAGGTAGCTCTGCCCTGGCTCCTGCTGCAATGGTAACTTCTGGAAGCAGTAGTAGTAGAGGTAGTGATTTTGCCACCCACCAAGATCTGACAGAGCTGGTGGAGGGCATGATGGTGAGGGTACTGGCTCAAGAATCAGCAGGGTTGAAAAGGTCCTGCATTGTATTGACAAAATAATGCCACATCTGATACTAACCCAGGCAGCTGACACAGGTGACAGTGATGACAGTTCTGAGGGTGAGGACTAGATTCTCACTGTTCTCAAGTTGGACTTCGCTGCTCTTATGAGGTGCCCTGCCTATTCTCAGTCATGGTGTCCCCCAACCTTTTGTCTCCATCACCATCCCTGTCTGTCTTGTATGTCTTATAAGACTGTACCTGATACCTAACCTACCATACCTACCTAACCCTCTCATTCCTAAGCATCTTCCCCAACATTTCTCTCTCTCAAAAAAATGGGCAACTGTACCAGAAAAAAATTACACCTCATACATAGCTCTCCACTTTGCGTATGTGTCATCTTTACACACTTGATGTGGTCCAATTGGCTATACAACATTTTTCTGTTGTTGTCGCCCATCCCTGGTGGGGTGAAGATTTTAATTTCAGCTGCAGTTGTCTGGTTACTTTTGCACAAGTGTCTTTAAATCCACAGCACTATGGGACTACAGAAGAACAAGTGGATAGCTATACTGCATTTCCAACACAGTCCTGTAAATTCCTATATTCTTTCCCCTGAATCTTCACCTCTCTTTGCTAGAACCATTTTTACCACTGTCCTATCAAGCCCTTTTTCACATATTCTGTTAAAAAAACAGAATCACACACAACACACATGACTCGAAGTGGCTCATGGAAAAGCCTTCACTTTTTGCCATCAGCATTTGCGTGGAGGTTGTCATTGTGCAACATTGCTGATTTATGGTGAATGCTGTTCAATTTCATGTGGCAAAAGCTGAAGATTTTAATTTTAGTGGCAGTTGTCTGGTTACTTTCACATGAGTGTTCTTAAATCCACTGCAGTATAGAAATACAGAGGAAAGGCAGACTGATGGCAGTACAGTGAAAAGGTTACTGTAACAGTTCTTAGGATGCTGGATGTAATGAGCTAGCAGTTCTTATGTGGCATGTTGAGATAGTTCCCCTGTTTATAGACTAATGCTTTTGCATAGTGTCATGGGTTTGCTTACAGTTGTAGGTCAAATTATTATTTCATGACCTCTTCTATTCCTATCATACAGACAGACAGCTGCAAACATATGTATTTATCTCCATTTTAAAAATTTCATTAAGAATTTGAATAGTGCATTTGCAAAAACACTCCATCCCCAGCAGGGGGACTTAGTCATACATCCTTATTCTGCTTATGTCTTAATGTTGGTTGCACTCCCCTAGCTCTTCTTGGTTGCAGTAGCAAGTATTTTATGACAGCATGACAGCTTAATAATGAGAAAGTAAGAGAAACGCACCATACAGATCATCCTACATGTCCCAGAAAAAATACTGTTGCTATTCCTCTCTCCATCTGAGTCTGTCTCTCTCTCTGTTCACCCTTCTACTTCAGTAGGTTTTCACTCTCCTTCATCTGTGTTATTTTAAGCATGTGAAGTAGGAGTTCATTTGTGGTTTTATGGGACAATGCACAGATCTATACCAGATGTTTGCATACTTCAAGGGCCCTAATCCAGGCATGAGCTAAATGTTAATGACTGTTTTAGTGCACTATTTTATGTGTAGCTGTTGCCTACATATTCTTATGAGCCAATATTATCCTGCTTCCATCATAAGCTACTTGATCCCTGCCTCCCTCTCCCCTGTAGATGTATCTTCTCCCTTCTGTGTCATTAGTCTTTTTCTTCTGCATTTGCATAATGTCTGGGACTGTGCATCAACCGCAGCTGTGGCTAAATGGAAGTATACAGCTTATTGAGAAATTTTGTGAGTTTTTGTCTTTGGACGTATTACTCTGATGCCCTTTGTGCCACTGTGCTTAGCTATGTTCAGTCAGATTAATCTACTTTTGGACAAGCTGCAGAGTTGAATGTACAGCTTACAGCTGTCATGAGGGTAATGAAGAGTAATGCATACATTTCCCTTTTCTCCAATCTGTTGTCACATGGGAACTTTGTGCAGTAGGAGTTCCTATGTGGTATGTTTGGATAACACTCAGGTCCGTATAAGTTTCTTGCAATATTTTCAGGGTTCAAATCCAGATGTATGCCAAACTGTTTTGTAATGCTTTTTATGACTCCTGTGGGTGCCTTTTCTTAGCACACCGTTATCCTGCTGCTATACTAAAGTGCTTGCTCCCTGTTGTGAAGCCTCTCTTATACAGATGTTGCATGACTAATTCTGATAAAGCAAACAGTAACACAACACAAATATATGCAGAAAAGAAACATGAACTAATGTGTCAGTATGTCTATATTGTGTATTCCTGCCACCAACTGTCCAGCTGTTCCCACCACTTCTGTATCATCCAGTAAACCACTTTGATTCACAACTGTTTCCATAAGCCATGTTTCCACCAGCAGTGGCATGCTTAGCCCCTCATGTGTTTCATAATACACCCCTAGCATGCATATAAGGATTGATTAAGTGTAACTATCATGTGAAATGTGCAAATCACGACACCTGAAACATGACCATATCATATATCATTTCTGTATTCCATCAGATTCGCAAATAGTTGTATGTGTATAATGCTTCTTTGTGCAAAAGTTGGCGCAGAGCACCACAGACTGCTGCTAATTTCCATTCTAAGTTCAACACCTCAAGATATGATTGCTCATGCACTAATACTTTGCCATCAGCAACAAAACAGAGATTGGCAGCACTGTACGTTGCGCAGAGAATAAAAAAAATACAACAAATAGTTCTTTGTTAAGGTTGCACAACCTCTGCATGTCTGTATTGAATTTTGACAAGTTATCTGCATTTCAGACTGATGTTGACTCAAATCAGTCTGTTAATGTATGTCTGCACTCCAATGGATACACTTGGCAACTGTGTTACAATGTCGGTTAACCTGTACACACATAATCAAATCACTGTTATTCTGCATTGTACTGTCCTACTTAGGAAGGGTATGTTTGTATTGTTAGTGCACATTTTGCAAGCATGAGACAAGTGTGCAATCATGCTGCAATGAAGTGACAGGAATGCTTGACTTGTAATACAGTGGTTTACAAATGTGATTCTCATTGGCATCCTGTAGTGTGACGCAAGAACATGTCCCTCATTGTGACGCAGTGTGCATAAAAGAAAATACATAAATCTTAGCAATAATGTATATCATTATATGGGGACAATCACAGTGCTGTTATCTTAGCCTGTTCACATATACATTTGTGCCAAAACCTGTGATACAAGTACCAGCTGTTCCAAACAGTGAAGTTTTACTATTCACAAATGTGTTTTTTCACATCATTAAAATTAGACTTCTTCTGTGGCATGTGGACTAATACTGTGCTCTATAGATTGTATAACTAGACAGATAGGAGGTTCAATTCTAACTGTTGAGAACTTCTGTGCGTCTGGGGGTATAGTAACAGATAAGTAACACTTCAATGTCAAATGTGCTGTGTCCACTTCCACTGACTAAAATACATTTAATTTTGAACAGAGCTTCCTCTTCACTTTATCCCACTTTTAACACAAACATCCTCCCTGTAATACATTAATGAGGTCATCCTGTTAAAAGTGCGTGCGCACACACACACACACACACACACACACACACACACACACACACACTCCCCTAAAGAGTCAGACTTATCCTGAGGCACTTGCAACTAATATTGTTCTCTCTAGATTATGTAACAGATATGTAGGAGAATCATTTCTCACCATGGGGAACTTCTATGTGTGGCTGCCATATCAAGTACATATCTTTCCTAAACAGAGATGCTCTAATAATTTCCCAACAAGTGAAAAGTATAATCTGGGTGAGTATTCCACCATCCCCTTTTTCCAGTTTTACCATAAACATCTTCTCTGCAACAAAGTGATGAGGTCATCCTGTCAAACCTGCACTCTCTCCCATAAAGATACAGACTTCTCCTGTAGTGCTTGTACCTAATACTGTAATTTCTAGATTGTGTAACTGGTTAGGAGGTGGGTCAGATCTGACAATGGTGAGCTCATGTGTCTGTGTAGTTTTAGTGTCATGGAAGTAATCCTTCAACAACAAGTCTGCTCTATCCACTTCTATTCAAGAGAAAACTTTAACTTTGGACACAATTCCCTGTGCAGCTTATCCCACATTTAACACAAACTTATCGGCAGCACAGTGATGAGGTCACCCTGACAAAAGTGCACTCCCGTCCCTTAAAAGTCAGACTTGCCCTGTGGTGCTTATAACTAATACTTTGTAACTAAAGATAGATAGGAGACTCAAATCTCACAGCTGGGAACTTGTGTCTGGCTTCAATGTCAGCTACATATAGCTTCCTGAGCTGACATACTTTATTAACTTAGACTCAGATGTTTTTAACACGGGAGAGGATACTCTCAAACTCTTATCCCACTTTTACCATAAACATCTTCTCTTCATCTCACTGATAAGGTCAGCATTTCACAATTGCACACTGTGCCCTTACAACTCACAGTTCTCTTGTGTATCAATTGTGTAAATAGGTAGGAGGTTTGAATCTAACATTGGGAAAATAATGTCAGTGTGTATACTCCCATGTATAACTGTGTCCGTGACAACACCCCTTATGTAAAAGGCATTTTGTCTGGCAGAGGACTGCCATATAGATTTGTAATTCTCCCAGGCAATAACCACTGCTTACATCATGTTATCAAAAAAAAAAAAAACACACACACCAAATTGGTCATAAAAGTTACCCTTCATAAACACAGATCAAGGAGATTTGAATCCAGCAATGATGGACTATTATCCATGGGTGTTTGTATGTTGGGCTGTGTAGAGAATGCCTGTAATGCCTGTAGAATGTGTAGCTATGTAGTGTTACTGTGCACTTCAACCACCTTCATACATTTTTAGAACATGAACATACGAAATAATGGTAATGTCATCCATTCAAATGTGGACTGTCACAATAGTGAAAGAACATCTCTTGTGGCATGTGCAATGCAGGCAGTATTCTATACCTCATGATCTTAGGTAGTCAGTTCAAATTCAGCCATGATTCCTTAGACTCACTTGTGTCACTGTGTCTGTCAGTGTGCAGGTAGGTAACAATGTTGTCAGACAGCTATCTGCTGTGTACATGTACAAATGGGGATTCCTATTATGATTTCTGCTTCTTTTTTGATGATGCCATGGGATGACATTTGTTTTTCCAATGAGAACTACTGTGGCATGAGGACATCAGACTATGTTCCATATGCTTGTGTCTTACTAAAGCATGTGTTTGAATTTGCGATCACTCACACGTTGTGCCTGGTTGTCATTCACCCATTACAGTGGCAACTGTGTTATGCATTTTGTATGACTGGGTATACCTAGCAGCCCACAATATTGTATGAGAAACACACATACAGCAACAATATTTAAAGAAACAACAGACACACACCTCCCTTACAGCAAGAAAATGATGTCATGGTTTCAAAGACCAAAATATCTCACACTTGTAGCACCAGTGGCACCGTGGTGCAATCATTCTTTGCAATATCATGTAGCTTATGATGCCACAGAGTCAGGTGTTCAAAGCCCAGATTGGCTGACTGTAAACATTGCCTTTCCTAATGCTGTTATGCATGCATGACATCCACAAGTATTATAAAGTGTGAAATTATAGTGGGATAAACCTCCTCCTACACTCTCATCTCATGCAAATTGCAACACAATTATATGATGTAATGACTACACATAGGTGAAGTCTCACTGCTTTGTTAAGACTTCCACTGTGGTGCATGTAATTCATACACATTTGGAGGCACTGGGCTTACTTAGCCTACTGTTCAATTTCAACCAAGGGTAACATTCTATGAATGTACTGACACTACATAAACAACACTGCATGAAGTTATTACTCTCATTTATAATTTATTATTAATGCAAATAACATATTTGCTTTTGTTTTCATGCTGTTATGACAGTATTCACTGTAATTTCTTGCGAGCATGCTCAGTATAATCCTCTATTTATATGCGCTCCATTTACAAATGGAGTCCATGAAGTACTGTAGTGTCATCAGATTTAGTTTGTCATTTCCTTATTTTGATTGCTATTATAATACTGTTTACGATGCACATGCATATAAAACACATGCTTGTCTAAGATGTGTCACTGTAATATATCCTCTATGGTTGTCCAACAACAAATGTTACAACATGTCCCTTTTGGCTGTACTTGACACAGCTGCTGTATGGCTTATGCCTTGCTTATACAGGTTGGGCTGGAGGATATAACTATTCAGTCAGTTATCACACATACATTCCTTGTTTATACACATCATATTCAATAACTGCAGTGTATGGAATGGCCCATAATGTATCCATTGTCTTTGGTATTATCTCAATTCGGCATGCTATCAACATTAATACCACATTTAATCCCCTTTCTTATAATATTGCATTGTGCCCTTCTCACATCCACTGTTAGCATGTCCATTTTTAAGTTGTGTACATGGGCAGACAGTTGCAAACAGGATTATTTATTATTACCATCAATAAGGACATCTGTGTTTCTTTCTGATGTCATCACATTTGAATGCATTGACTGAGTACATTTTTCTATTTTCCCTCCTCTCTTGATTATCCCAGCACTGTCCACATTTTATTCTGTATAAATTATTCCAACTGCATGTCCACTGCATCTACATCCTTAAGCCACTTGCCTTTACTACATATAAGCTGTTTGCATGTGCTTGCATAATACATTTTCCTACAGGCAAGTATTTTTGTTTACATTGTGTGCTCATACTTCCAACACTGTTTCATGGCCATCAGCACTGTTGCTGGCCTGAAACGGTGCTTGGAATCGTGTAAGCACAATGAGCAGCATGCATATTCAGTGAGCGCTGCGGCTCATCGTGCTGACACGCTGCAGTTGTGTAAGCTTTGTATGAAGCCTACATGACTGTGAATGAATCCAAGGGATTATCTATTTTAATCTTTTATCTAGTAGAAATTCTGGTAGAAATTCAAAAATCCTCTAAAAAGGATTTGCCAGATGTTGCCTGAATATAGTAAAACAACTGAAATTACATTTGGAAAGTTTACCACATTGCTGAAAAATGATTTTTCTCAAAGATGTGGCAAACTGAAGGAGATTATAAGCAGATGCAGAGTGCCTATGGTTTGTTGTGACAAGTGACTGTAGAAGGCTTTGATGCCAACATAGTGCACTTTTTCTTCATTCTTTATTGGCTGAATGACATTCTGTAATACCTGCTAGGAACCAAACCCTTTTTCTACATTTCCTGAACATAGTGGTTTATTCCTTTAATGCAGAAAATCAGGGAATGAAGATGTTATACTAGTTTTCATTAGAATCCTAGTAATTTGATGCTACATTTTGTCTGTAGGCTTTTTATTTATGTGTTGTACTTTATGATTCACATTTTTAATATGGAGTATGCAGTGAATCCTATTTTATTTTTTCAGTTCACTGGCTTAGTGAATGGCTGTTTCATAGTTTCATAGTTTCATAGTATAGTACTAGGCTATCTGCCCTGGGGCATTTGTAAGCCTAGCCATAGTGATGTGGCTTTTGCCACCCCATGAAATGGTACAAAAAATGTACAGAATAAATTTAGAATACTGTGCCTCTGTCTAGTAGTGACACAATGAAGGTCCCCTTATATAACAGAATTAGTTTACTGTGCCCCTGTCTAGCAGTGACACAGATGTGACCCCTGGGGTAAACTTACGATCTCCCATCCACTCATCAAGATTTCTCTTGAAGAGAGTCAGTGAGGGGCTCTGCCTAATATGAACTGGGATCTTGTTCCAAAGCATGGGAAGCCTCTGGGTTATGAATCTATCCCTCCAGCATGTCCTATTCATACTTGTGCTGAGGTTTAAGTCTTTAGCTCTCATGGTCCTGATGGATTTGGATTTTTTGAGGTGGAGCATGTCCATCAGATCCTGATTGGACATGGCCTTGTACGTCAGGCAGAGATCACATCTGAGCAGGCGGTATGCTACTGAATAGAGCTGAAGTTTCTTTAGTCTGGCAGAATAAGACATATGTTGGAGACCCTTGATCCTCTTGGTGAGGTACTTTTGTGGTCTCTCCAGCTGTTGCAAATGCCGGGTGAGGTACATACCAAATGGGGCATTGTACTCAATCATGGGTCTGATGAGGGAGGAATATAGGGGTACAATGACATCCTTGGATCTGGATGTGAATCCCTTCATGATGAGGTGTGCAAGGTAGAATGTTTTTCTAACCACTTTGGCAACATGGGTGTCAAATGAGAGGTTGCTGTCGACTTGGGTCCCTAGGTCTCTGATTACTTTTTCCATACTCAGTGGGTTGCTGTCTATGTGATAATTTGTGGGTACTTTGTTTTTCCCAAAGGGGATGACTATACATTTTTTGGCATTTAGTTTAAGGCCGTGGCTCCAGCACCAGTTGTCCATTTCTGTGAGGCCTTTTTGTAGGATGTGTGTGTCTGCTGGTGTATCGACTATGGCGCCTAGTTTGCAGTCATCTGTGAACTTTGTCAGCCACAGCCCTCCCATGTTTGCTTTAACATCTGAGAAATAAATGCCGAACAAGAGGGGTCCCAGTACAGATCCCTGTGGGACACCACTTGTGACTGGCTTTGAGTCTGACATTGCTCCAGCGATTTTAACTTTATGGGTTCTGTCCTTTAGCCAGTTTGCAACCCATCTAGTGACATAAGGGTTTACTTTTCAGCTGTTGAGCTTATCTATGATGCCTGAGTGGGGTATTGTGTCGAAGGCCTTAACCAAGTCCAGGTATGCTGTATGGACTGCTTTGCTCTCATCAATGGCTCTAGTGACTGTTTCAAAAAAGTCAACCAGGTTTAAAAGGCAGGATCTGCCCTTTACAAAGCCGAACTTGGTGGGGTCAAGAGTCTGTAGGTCCCCTATGTCTCTGTTTATGAGTTCCATAATGATTCTTTCCATAGCTTTGCAGACCAGGCTGGTTAAGCTTATGAGGCGGTAGTTTCCAGGGTCTGTAGAGGCACCCCCCTTGTGGAGTGGGACCACTGTTGCTGTACGCCAGTGTTCAGGTACATATCCCGAAGTAAGGCTAAGGTTAAATAGCATTTTTATGTGTGGGTTTAGCTCCTCTTGGAGTTCACGTAACAAGCAACCCGGGATACCGTCAGGTCCCATTGATGCTGTGTTTTTTGCTTTGTTCAGGGCATTTCTCACTTGGACATCTGAGATGACAGGGAGATTACATTCAGCTGAGATAAGTATTTCTTCTTTTGGGGGTGAAGGAGGGGAGAAATTTGCACTGAACCTGTCAGCCAGAATGTTGGCAATATCTGTGGGTTCAGTGTATTTTTTGTTGTTGTGAACCAACTCTGAGCATATCTGAAGATTTCCGCCCAGGTTTCTAACATAGCTGAAGAAGGCTTTGTGGTTATCTTTAGTGTCCTTAGCGATTTTTCTCTCAAAGTTGGCCTTGGATGTTTTTATGAGAGAACATAGTTTTCTGCTAATGTTGATCAGAGATGTCTTCCCTTCATGGGATTTTGCTCTGACGTGCAGTAGCTTCCTTCTTTTGTTATACAATTTGTTTATGGCTGAGGTCCACCAGACAAGACGCTTACCTTTGGTGGAGAGGGACTTGGATTTGTTTGGGATTGCATGATCCATGCATTCTTGGAGATGTCCATAGAAAGAATTTGTGAAGGATTCGGCATTGTGGGATGTGGTATCCACTGGCACAGTGGGCTTAAAGGATACCATCTCAGTCTTAAGAAGTGTAAAGTCTGCTTTTGAGAAGTTTTTCACTGTGGTCTTTTGTGCTGGGGGTGGAGGTGGGATATGTATATCCAGGGTGATTAGTTTGTGGTCAGATCTCACTAGTGAGGAGTATACTTCCGGTGTGGAGCATTTTGTCCCCATGTTTGTGATGATCAGGTCTAGTATATTATCTCCCCTAGTGGGAGAGGTGACTAATTGTTCCAGTGCATTTGAATTTATGAATTCCAGGAACCTTTGGGCTAGGGTATTAGGGCTAGAATAATGTACCCAATCTATGTTTGGGTAGTTGAAGTCTCCCAGTATGATGGTATTTTGTGATACATTCATATCCTCCAATGTCTTCAGGAAGGCTGAGTGGGGTTCTTGAGATTGGGAGGGTGGTCTGTAACATGCTACCAGTTGTATAGCAGTTTTGCCTATGGTTAGTTGCACCTGTATGGTCTCTGATGCTTCATGTATTGCTACTAACCTGGAGGTGTGGGTGTCCTTGATGAATATGGACATTCCCCCTCCCTTTGTGGTTCGGCCCGGGTTTTGGGGCCGAAAAGCATGATACGAGGTATAGCCTGGTAGCGCTGGGGTGCTCTCAGGAGCCTTGAACCATGTTTCAGTTACTGCACAGACGTCGATGTTCTCCATGCTGAGGAGTGCATCAAGTGCCTGCATCTTGAAAGCAAATTTACATGTTAGATAATTTGAGGAGACCCATGCATGGGCTAAAGTATTTAGGAGCTGCCTCCATCTATTAGTAGTACAGGGGACAGTCCTGAGGTAAATTTTGTGTTTCCCATCCATAGATGTAAGCTGCGCATGAAAATGGACAGGGATGAACTTTAGAGTACATATATGTGTGTGTATATATATATGTATGTATATATATATATATATATATATATATATATATATATATATATATATATATATTTTTTTTTTTTTATAGAAAATAGAATGTTCGTTACATTTTGAGTGAAAGAACCCAACGTTTTACACTAACTTTATAATAAAAGACCCTATTCTGTTGGGAAGGCTGCAACAATAACTGAATTCAGCTGAATTCAACCATATATACAAATGTCCCATTTGAAAGTTGGGGTGGGATTCCCTGAATAATGACTCCTTAAGTTCTTCACCTAAATACTTCATATGAACTAGGTGTTGAAAAACACAAAAAAATAACTACTTTCAAGCCATACTTCTAAATACTTTATCTTATCATGTCCCCATAAATATGCATATTGCTGAACTAATTTGTGTGTGGGTACATAATTTAATGCTATAGTCTTTGCTTTATCTTCATTCTTTTCTTATCCCCAAAAGATGTAAAACTATCTCATAATGTTACACAACACTGAGATGTATTTTTCTGGATTTATCAGATATAAAATAATATCAACTGCAAATAAAGCCAACATTTCTTGATTGCTTGATTGCAATATTAATTATATCCTTGCATTTCTGAGTCCCTTATTTTCTTTGCCAATAGCTCTAAAAAATTAAGCAAATAGCAATGCTGAAAGAGGACCCCCCTCCCCCTGCCTGGTTCCTCTGTTCAAGCATAACATGTAAGAGAGGAACCCTCCCACTATAATTCTTGCCTCCAATCCTTCATATATCCTCTTAAATAATATCATTACAGTAAACTCTTAGTTAACCAGCATCCATGCAGATTAGTAGATACCGGATAGCTCTAATTTCTGGTTGCTTGAGAGTTACTATTAAAAATAGGCCTGACTAATAATGTACCCTGTACTATTTGTTTGGTTTGATTTTGTTCTCAGGTTGAGTAGAGAGGGGATTTATTCCTATCTTCCTTTTTAAAACCCTGAAACTCTAAAAACATAAGGTATGTTTCAGCGGGGGAAAACAGAACGTGCAACACATGAAAATTGTACTGTATTTCTTCGATTTTTTTTTTTGACGGTTGCTTGAGAGTGCCAGTTGCTTGAGTTCCAGTTAACTGAGAGTTTACTGTATTGTATCAGGTTATTAAAATGCTTCCATTCCAGGACTCATAAATTACATTTTATTATGTTTTTTTGCTTTCTTGGCATCAGGACCCACCAAAAATAGCAGTATTTTCTTATATATCAACCAGAGGAGAAGTTGTGGACAATAATAAAGAGTTGAATAAATTTATCTGTGAGGGGAAGAAGGCAAGACTTAAGATAAGTTGCTTCTTCCAACAGAACAAGATACTTAGGATTGCCATATTTAAAGTGATATTTTAGAGCTACACAGTTAAGGATCATATACATAACACAAGCAGAAGATTATATTTCAAAATGAAAAGGGATGACGAGGAAGCGGGGTGGGGGATCAATAAATAAAGAGAGACAGTGGGATTTTGTATGTGGGTAATAATAACCTAACAAAATTGTTTATTGATAAAGTAGCAGAAAGTATTCGAAGAACTAAGCCAACACGGGAATGGAGAAAGAAGATTTGCCAAGATTTTGCCAAGAAGGATGACTGCATGTAGAGGTACACAAAATAGGCAAAAGGGGATTGGAATTTACTGGAGAACACTGGCAAAGGAACCAAGGTATTGGGAGCAAATAACTAGAAAGGGAAAGGTAATATAGTGGGATGGCCAGGGAGAAAAGTGGACTGCAGGCTAGAGACTGCCCACCCTATCAGGGATTGATATTAGAGTATAGGCAAAGAGAAAGGGATAAGGAAATCCTTACTGACAGGCCTGCTCAGTTGCTGAATGTAGAGCAAAAGCTGCTGTTAGAAAAATGAAATTATTAGTAAGGCATGAAAATAGTGCATGATTATTCAGAATCAATAACAGGAGGTAAGAAAAGATTGGGAAGTGAGACGGGAAAGGCAATTTACCAGGAAACAATGGGAGGGCATATGTATGGCGCCCAAGAATGCAACAAAGTCCTGAAAGTTTAGAATATTTTCTTGGAAGTGTTTACATAGGTATTTTTATACTCCAAGAGGACAACAAATGTTGGAAATGTGACGGGAAAGAAATAGGTTACTGATGGCATGTTTTGGAGCGTAAATGAGTTGGCAGATTTTAAAAATTTGCCAAAGAGTATTCTGTTAGAAATATTGGGTGAGCAAACAGCTGTAATTAAAAAAATTATTCTAAAGAAAGTATTCTTTTGAGCTGGAACACAGGATCTGAATTGCCTAGACATACTAAAGCCTTATTATGTTTAATTCTGCTGGTTGCCAAAAAAGCAATTGCTAGAAAATAGAAATAAAAGTCTAAACCAGCTATATTTGAAGTATTAAATAATATAAAAGAGAAAAATAACTGGAAGAATGATCTTTAGAAAGGGGAAAGAGCAAATCATTTAGAAATAATTGGAAACTGTGGGAACAATACATGCAGAATAATGTTCAAGAGGAGGAGTGAAGTTTAAGGGAAGTTAGGAATGCATCAATTTATGTAATGTTGAACTAATGATAGTTACAAAGAAAGAAAAGACGTGATGTATAATGTATGTAAATGTAAACAATGTTAACATGGTTTGTTTTATTTTCTGTTACTGTATGTTTGCCTATGTTTTAAATGATAATTAAGTACAATTGTTTACAAAAATCTAATTAGTTTCACAGCCTTTAGGTACATTTGTGAAACATTTGTATTATTTTGAAGAATATTCTCAATTTAACCTTGTATATTTATATATACACACAGTACAGTATGGACAGGGATGGGCTTCATGATCAGCAACTCTCTCTTTCATGTTGAAAGTGATACAGAGGTACTACAAACAAACTTTCTCTTTTTTAGACTACTCTGGAGGTGAGGTATAGTTTTTATATACTTACCGAACAAGGAATGTGCATTACACCTGCCCATTTTACTTTTAAACTCTCAGAAACCTCAGTTTCTAACAATTACTCAGGCCTGTTTAGAAGATCTACATACAAGAATTTTAGCTATATTCTAACATCAGAATCTAAACATATGTCTGCTTTATACAGCATCTGATGAAAGGAGATACTGCCAGCACAGCTAGCTGGAATTTTGTAAATAATTATATGCCATTTGTGAATGTCAAAATTATTTATACGAGATGCTTGTGTTACAAATGTATTAGAACTGTATGTCATGTGTATATTAAACTGCTTGTACAGATGTATGTGTTGAAAAGGTATTTGCAAAGCACTGTGTTTAAAATGTATCCAAAGTGTGCCCTGCTGGAAGAGAACAAAAATGTACCTGCACTATTGTAACTCTTTAAATGTATATGCTTAACAGAGGAAACTAGAGGTTAACCTCAGTCCAGCAAACTTTAGAAAAATATCTGAAATTGAATTGCTTTATAGGCTATGTCATAAAGATGTTTCAGTGCAGCTGGAGACATAAAGTCTGTACTAGGAAGGTTTCTGTATTGCCCTTGGAGTGAACTAACTGCTACTTTTCAAGCATGAAGGAATGTAGTTGTTCTATGACTTTCAGTATCTGCCAAAGATCTGAGTAAAAGCCCTTATCTATATATTTTTACTTGTAGATCCTAAATGTTGCCAGCTTCTAGCAATGGGGGTTTTGGCCTGGGAACTAGAAGTCAGATATCCAGAAATGATGTCATTCCACAAGCTATCCCAGCAGTAATATTTCTGATATTAATTTGAGAAGCCTCTTAGTGAGACAGAGCATTCTGCATTATGTCTTGGACCTGACAACAACAAGATCCATTCACCACACATCTGCCTTGTTTCAAGGGAATAGCATAATTCTCTTAGTTACAGTCAGGAATATAGTAAATCTTAGTTTAGATGTTTTCATTATTTGTGTGAGCCTGTACTACAATGTTATTTTAAATACTTCATGTGGTTTTGAACTCTGATGTCACTTTGAATATATATTTAGTGTTGTCTTGTTGTCTTATTATTTATTATTAAATGTATTTAAACATTTCATTGTGGCTGATCTGTGTAGAGATATTTAAGTTTTGAGAGTACTTGCATATTTATTTGGTGACACTGTGTGGGCTACTACCATTTGTATTAGTATTAATATTACACAGTAAGATTAGACACCCTTTGTTAAGGGCCTTAAAGTAACTGACAAGGAGTGACTGTTGGCATTGATAACTACCTCATAGTTTTGGCAGAAGGGGCGAGTTAGTAAACCTGTGCCAGCCTTTCCCAGGTGTGTGTGTGTGTGTGTGTGTGTGTGTGTGTGTGTGTGTGTGTGTGTGTGTGTGTGTGTGTGTGTGTGTGTGTGTGTGTGCTTGTGTAAATCAAACCTCAAAGAGAGTGTGTGTCAGCCACTTGGACAGGGACGTGAACCACTGGTTGGACAGAAAGGGTACTGGAGGTCTTAGCTTGGTCACTCAGCTGAGATCTCAACTCTATAGCTGTGCCAGTGGGGAGTCTTATTGGGGATCTGGAGGAAGAGGGAGAAACTAGTCCCAGACTGACTGTGGCCTCTGTTCTTAAGGGAAATTGCAATTAATGCCAAGAGATGCATCTGGAAATACTGTGTGTCTGTGTGTGTACTTGTCATCCGCTCAGTGAATGTCCCCCACTATTGCCAGTGATAAGGATCGTGGCTCCTTGATTACTGATCCAGTTGAAGGTCATCACATTTTTTTGGTGGACAGTGGTGGGATATCCACATCACATTTGGTTGGCAGTGGTGCAATCACCACATCACATATTGGGGTCACTAAAGAAGGTGTTTTTACTCTCAAGCAGTCACACAGTAGACATTCAGAATTTTATATCACAATGGTTTTATTTATGTTTTGTTAGCTTAGTTAATCAGGGAGAGCAGGCAAGGATGTCAGAAGAGGATTATGGCAAGCTGACAAGGAACCACTTGGCTGAGATGTGCCAAGCCAAAGGACTGAGGCATGCCAATCTGACTAAAGGGAAATGATTGCAGCCTTAACCACAGCTGCATCATAGACCAGCAACCAGGAAGACAACCAGACTGGCATTGGGGATGTACAACTCTCAGAAAATGGACAGTTCAACTTTGCCTCAGAGGACTTAAAACTCTATCTGGAGTTAGAGGGACTTGAACTGAAGGCCAAACATTTAGAAATAGAATCAGCAGAGAGACTGCAGTGTTTAGAGGCTGAAGAAAATGAGAAACTGCAGCATTTTGAGGCTAAAGAAAAGGAGAAACAGAAACAAATGGAATTAGAACCAGCAGAGACTGAAACATCTGGAAGCTGAAGAAAATGAGAGGCAGAGGCAACATGAAAAGGAGATGCTGGCTCTTTGCCAGAGTCATGGAGGTAATGAGAAAGGGAATAACTGAACCCCAGAAGCAATAAAGGTCAGTACCTTTCTTCCACAATTTACAGAGGGTGATAATTTTGATAGTTTTATTCATGTTTGAAAGGGTATGTAAATAGTATAATGATGACCAAGGGCTCTGACTATGGTTCCTGACCCTCTTTCTCCATGGTAAAGCTGTAACTGCTGTTTCTAAATTGTCTGATATTGATTACTTTAATTATAATGCAGTTAAAAATTGTGTATTAGGGTGTCTAAACATTGTTTATTAGAGTGTTTTAAGTTGACACCTGAAGCTTATAGAAAAAGGTTTTGTGCGCATAGGCACAAGGCAAGTGTGTGATTATGCTGCTGAATTAAGCACTTATTTTCATAGGTGGGTGACTGGGTGCCAGGTCACCAATTATGAAGGGATGTCAGATCTTTTGGTGAGGGAACAAGCCCTTAACACTTTGCCTGAGGACATGGGAATCTGGTTGGCAGATAGGGAATGCAATACCGTAGATGAGTTGGGGAAAAAGGAGACCTATACCTAGCAAGCAGGGCATCACTGCACAGGGAAGGGATATCCAGTGCTGCTCATGGGTCTAAGGGAACCCATGGTGGGCAGCCTAAACTGCCCCAACAGAGTCTGCCAGTAACAGGGGAAGCCACTAGTTCAGGTACATGGCCAGGATCAAGGGTTAAATGTTTTAAATTAACTAGCAGGGCCATGTAGCATATAGAACTCCATGGAGGCAAGGTGGGGAACAAAAGGTAGGGGTGCCAGCAAGTGGGACTGACAAAATGCCATTGTAAGTTGTCTGGAGACAACATGGGTACCAAACTACCACAAGAGGTCATATCCTATCTTAGTACATAGGAAACAGGCCACTGCAAAGAGAGACACAGCCTATGACCTAACCATTGTGAAGGCTGCAGTAGTTAAAGAGGAGCACTACTTGCTTGGGCAATCTACTCCAGTCAGAGCTTTAGGAGGGACCCCAATCTGAATACCTTTGGCTAGGGTCCACTTTGACTGGGAGGGTGGAAAAGGAAGCAAGAAAGCAGGTGTGTCTGAGCATATCCATGCAGATGTCCAGGCAGTGAATGATTTTGATAATACAGTACCTTGTGTGCATGCAGATACACACAGTCAGGCTTTGAGACAAGCATGTGGGTCTGGTAGCAGTGAGACTGAAGGTGAGCCACAGCTGCTGGTGGGTAATGATGTTCCCATGGACAGAGTGACTGCAAGGGCAGAGGTGAGTAGTAGTACCCAGGCTGACAGTAAGGTACCACTGTCAAATGATACCAGACTTCCTGTGGAAGGGAAGCTAGGAACGGTGACAAAGAGAGTGCTGAAACAAGCTCAGCTCTCAGACCCTACATCACAAAGCTTGAGGGAGGTAGCCAGGAAGGTGTCTGATTCTCAAGGAAAACAGGAATCTGTATACTAGGACAAAGGGTTGCTGTATAGAGAGTGGACTTCTGAGGGAGGGCTAGAGTGTGAGGTAATACAACAGTTGGTAGTGCCCAATGCCTATGGTCTGGCACTTCTAGCCATAGCTCATTGCATTCTGTTTGCAGGTCATATGGGCATAAAGCATACCAAGAGACATATTAGGCAGAACTTTTATTAGCCTCGGATGTCCAGGGATGTAACAGGGTACTGCAGGACCTGTGAGCAGTGCCAAAAGTAGGCAAGGCAGGAGACAAGGTGAAAGCTCCTTTGATGCCTTTGTCTGTGACTGAGGAGCCATTTCAGAAGGTAGCTATAGATATTGTGGGGCCTCTGAGTGCCCCAAGTTCCACATGGAAGAAGTATATCCTAGTGGTAGTAGATTATGCTACCAGATACCCTGAGGCAGTGGGCCTGTCCTCCATTGAGGCAAAAAAGGTGGCAAATGCTTTGTTAGAGATTTTAAGCAGGGTAGATTTCCTAAAAGAAATACTGACTGACAAAGGTGACAACTTCATGTCAGACCTGCTGGCTTGTCTGTGGAAGCACTGTGGGGTGAAGCACCTAAAGACCACCCCCTACCATCCCCAGACTAATGGTCTGGTGGAGAGGTTAAACTCTACACTAAAGACCGTGCTATGGGCATTTGAAGACCAGTTTAAGAGAGTGGGACACATATTTGCCTCATCTGTTGTTTGTTTACAGAGAGGTGCCCCAGGAATCCACAGGTGTTTCACCCTTTGAGTTGCTGTATGGGCGTAGGGTGAGGGGACCTCTTGATTTGATTTGCACTGAGTGGGAGGGTGAGTGTAAATCCCACAAGTAGTCTGTTGTGGTATATGTCCTAAACCTCAGGACAAAGCTCAGGGAACTCATGGATTTGGCCCAGGAGAACCTGGCAGAAGCCCAACAGCAGGAAAAGGTCTGGTATGCCAAGAATGCTCGAGCCAGAGAGTATGCTTTAGGACAGCAGGTCATGGTTCTCATTCCTGTCAGAAATAATAAGCTGCAGTTAGCTTAGGAGGGATTCTACAAAGGGGTAAGGAAGGTCAGTAATGTTAACTACATGGTAGAACTGCTAGGCAGGAGACAGGGGCACACATTGTACCATGTTAACATGATGAAACCTTACAATGATAGGGAGGCCCCGGTGCTATGTATTTGCAGTAGAAGGCAGGAGGAGTCTGAGAGGGATCTATGCTATAGGGAGCTAAACAGCAAAATCCCTTGTTACTATGGTGGAGCCTAGGGTTACGGCCATATGATATGAGAGTGCAACACTGTAATGGGGTCAGCAGTGCAAAGGCAGCTGGGATCTCAAGACAGGGTATGAGGTAAATTATTCCCAGATAGGCTCATCTCTCTCAAGCAATATTTCTCAAGGGTCACTTGAAAAACTAGCTTGAGTCTTTGAAGGGGGGAAGAAGTGTGACAGAAGGAGATACTGCCAGCACAGCTAGCTGGAATTTTGTAAATAATTATATGTCATTGGTGAATATCAGAATGGTTTATACAAGATGCTTGTGTTACAAATGTATTAGAACTGTATGTCATGTGTATATCAAGCTGCTTTTACAGATGTGTGTGTTGAAAAGGTATTTGCAAAGTACTGTGTTTAAAATGTAACCAAAGTGTGCCCTACTGGAAGAGAACAGAAATGTACTTGCACGATTGTAAGGGTTTAAATGTATATGTTTAACAGAGAAAACTGGAGGTTAACCTCAGTCCAGCAAACTTTAGAAAAATATCTGAAATTAAATTACTTTATAGGCTATGTCATAAAGATGCTTCAGTGCAGTTGGAGACACAAAGTCTATACAAGGAAGTCAGGAATATAGTAAATCTTAGTTTAGATGTTTTTCTTTATTTGTGTGAGCCTGTACTACAATGTCATTTTAAATATTTCCTGTGGTTTTGAACTCTGATGCCACTGTGAATATATATTTAGTGTTGTCTTGTTCTCTTATTGTTTATTATTAAATATATTTAAACCTTTCATTGTGGCTGATCTGTGTAGAGATATTTAAGTTTTGAGAGTACTTGCATATTTATTTGGTGACACTGTGTGGGCTACTCCTAATAGCCTTGCTCTCGGTCAAACTAACATTTGTATTAGTATTAATATTACACAGTAAGATTGGACACCCTTTGTTAAAGGCCTTAAAGTAGCTAATGTTGAGTGACTTATGGCAGTCTGGGCAGAAGGGGGCATATGTAGTAAACCTGTGCCAGCCTTTCCCAGGTGTGTGCGTGTGTGTGTGTGTGTGTGTGTGTGTGTGTGTGTGTGTGTGTGTGTGTGTGTGTGTGTGTGTGTGTGTAAAAAATAATCTCAAAGAGTGAGTGTGTGTGTGTGTGTGTGTGTGTGTGTGTGTGTGTGTGTGTGTGTGTGTGTGTGTGTGTGTGTGTGTGAGCTACTTGGGAAGGGATGTGACGCACTGGTTGAACAGAGAGGGTGCTGGAGGTCTTGGCTTGGCCACTCAGGTGAGATCTCAGCTCTATAGCTGTGCCAGTGGGGAGTCTTATTGGGGATCAGGAAGAAGACTGAAAAACAGCCCCAGAATGGCTGTGGTCTCTATGTGCTCTTAAGGGAAATTGCACATGACGCAGAGAGTTGCATCTGGAAATACTGTGTGCATACTTGTCATCCTCTCAGTGAACATCCCATGCTGTTGCTCCACTGGTGAGGATTGAGGCTCCTTCATTACTAGTCCAGTGGAGGGTCATCACACAGCATAAAAGGACAGAGTAAACAAATCTTAACATTTTTAAGTCTGTTTGAACCTAATTTTAAAGTACAAGGATGCAGTTATAACTCACTGAGGCCAACAAATTAACTAAATGTTTGAGCAGGGTTTACTTCTATTAGGAACTGCACATTTTGTAAAATACGTGTCTCACAATGAACTCAGAAGTCATAGATTGAGACTCTGGGTAAGCTGCTGGGGTGCTGCAATGACAGACATCTGACTCCACTGTGGGGTATGTGTTTAGTAACCCCTTTCTATAACAATTAGTCAATTTTTATTCACAACATTTTACCTGCTTATTTCTCTTTACAGTTACACAATTGTTAAATTTTAGTGATATAAATAAAATTTATATAAGTATTCAAGCAAAAAAATGCTTCCACTATGAGTGGGCAAAAGCAAATGCACCAATCCCTTAACTGTATTTGCAGAAACAAACCTGCCCAAAACACTTTAAGTGCTTTTTTTGTGGGGGGTGACAAGCCCCCCAAACCCCCCTGATCTTCAACTCTAAGAAAGGGGAAATTTCTCCCAAAAAGGAATCACCTTCGGCACAACTGGCAAAGGTGATTTCCTATGGGGAAACTCTGATCATTGGCAGGTTGAAACTCAGGCAATTAAGGCTTGAGCGTTCAATCTTCATTCTCCAGTATCTTACATCAACAACCTATTTAAGTCCTCTGCTTAAAGGTATGTATCTGTTTAGTGAGAGAAAGTAACAAAATGACATTTCATTAGTGAAGAATCCCAAAGATCTTTCAAAAGGCTTTATAAACAAAATGTTATTTTTCATTCAGACTTGTCTTAGAAATGTAAGTGAAATGGTTCAGCAGTTAATCCATTGGAGCAGATGTCTGTGTCTAAGATAACAGTTTTCTATCATTTCATCCATGACAATTGTGACACCAGTGCACTGGCCCACCAATCAAGGAGCCTCAATCCTCACCACTAACAACAGTGAGGGGCGTCCATATAGAGAAAGGATAATACATACACACACAGTAAAGTAAAATTTCCCTTAAAAGCACAAAGAGATCACAGTCAGTCTGGGGCTGGTCTCTCCCTTTCTCTCCAGATCCCCAATAAGACCCTCCACTGGCATAGCTATAAGGTCCAGATCTCAGCCTAGTGGGCAAGCTAAAACCTCCAGCACTCTCTCTGTCCAACCAGTGCTTCATGTCCCTGCCCAAGTAGCTTACACACACACACACACACTTTGAGATAAGAGTTATATACAACCACAACGACACTCCTGGGGGAGGCTGGCACAGATTCTCCAGCTTTGCCCCCTTTCTGCCCAGAATATACAGTAGTACCAGCTGCCACCACCCACTAATATTTATCAGCTACACAAAAACCCTTATTAAAGGGTGTCCAATTATTACTGTGCAATATTATTATCCAAATGGTAAGTGTGGCTGAACAGCAAAGCTTATTGGAGTGACTTGATACAGTATCACTATATACATGCAATGTACTCTTAGAACTTAAATTATCTCTACACAAAACGGCCACAGTTGAAATGTTTAAAAATATTTAATAATAAATAATAAAAACACAAGTCAATACTTCTTACTGCACAGTGCTAGTTGAGAGTTCAGAGATCACAGAGAAATACTTAAAATAATACCATAGAAAAGTTCTGACATCACAGAAAAACAAACTAGTCTAATCTTCCTATTACCTAGCTATATCTAAGAGAAAACACAGTTCTAAAATCCTACTTACATAAAGACACAGGGAGAATGCTGGTGAGTTAGATGTTCTCAAGACAAATGCTCTAATGCTCTCCTTCTTTCTGTCCTTAAATTGATAACACAGTACCACTGATTCATTTCAGATTACATAATTTCTTTCTGGTTCCCAGACTAACAGACTCTCAGAGGTTAATAGCCACTTTGATCTTGTAGCTGGTCAGGAATCAGAGCAATAAAAGAAATTATACATGCAAATTCTAGCCATTAACTCTGGCATCAAAACAAAAGGCAGAATTCCTTCATCCAGACATATCAGCTCCAAGTTTTGACATCAAAGAATTGACTTGTCAGCTTTGTTACAGCAAAGTGCACTGTTGTTACATTTTTGCAGTTCCACATTTAACACCATTTTTTCCCAGTTAAGAGAACAAGCCTGTGGCTTATATTAATATTTAGAAATAACAGAATTATCTACAAAATTCTATCTGGCTAGGCTGGCAGCCTTCACCTATCTTCACAACAGTTACTACTCAGACTTATTTGTGTGGCACTAAACACTATGGCTCATTTAATTTTAAATGGAATACAATGATTAACACAACTAGATGTATATAACAAAAGCAAACTTGTGTGCTAAAAGTATGTCATAGTAGAAATGTCACTATATTTTTAGGAACATTTTGATAATACTTGGTTACTTGATGTATGCTGTTTGAGTTCTAGCAATTGTGTACCCAGTGAATACACTGCCTCAGTTCATTCACAATATTGTGCAAAAAATCCAGAATGAAGTCTTCATGTTTAATCCAGGTTATTTAAACTGGACACTGCAGTGAGCATACAAAATACTCTGTGTGCAATCTGATCATTGTTTATGTCAGTGGCATAGCAGGTGCCATATTTGCCTTTTGTGCAGAAGCCTGAAGGTTTTATTCCCACACCAGCTAGATTGATTGTTGACATGGCAGTTCAGCAAAAGGGGTGCTGCACTCCTCAGTGTGCTGTCCATCAGAAGAGAAGTTAAACCCAGATCCCATCTGCATGAGTCTGGAGAAGTGTTATACGAAAGGGCTTACCTGTTACTAAATTGTTTTCACTACAGCTTTGGTGGTCGTATTCTTTTATTTCTGCAATTATTGTTTTTGAAAAGAAGGCTGACAACTTTTTTGGTGGTACATAGTTGGGAACAATTGGATGTAAAAGCTCCTATTAAGAAGGTAAGGGGCAGTTCCCTTATGCCCTTGACAAATTTCCACAGTAGTATCAATACCACCTCAGTTCTTCCCTGAAGAGGTCACTAGGCTAGTGAGACCACCCCATTTAACAGACAGAAAATTTAAAAAGTAAAATAAAGATGATCAGAGATTATACAAGTGTGAAATGAGCAGAAGTATTTATAGGCTGGAATTCATTTATTTTACCTATACAATTATGATGCGGTCTGCTGTTCAAACGAGGCCCTTAGTCCTTTTGTTTCCTACACATTGTATCTGTTTGTGTCACTGTTGCTTGCAGTAGGTTTTGTTCCCATCTGTTATGTTTTTAATTAGATTGACAGCACATTATATAAAGAATTATGTATTAATGGGTGTAAACTGTTATATAATAAGAACATGATTGGGTATTTAGTAAGTTATTTGGGAATGTGGTGGTAGCACCTGGTTAAGTAAACACAACACATTGACTTCTGTGTGGAGTCTGCATGTCCTTCCCGCTGTTGGGTGGCATTCGAAAGACATGTGTAAATGGGCGTGCCTTCATTGAAGGTTGGACGTCGAGCTGGCACCTCAGCATTCCTGAAAATCCACTGCCAACCATTAGTGGATCGGAGTTCCGCTGTGACGACCCCTAACCAGGAAAAGCCGAAAGACAAACAACAACATTTTAGCAAATACTTGAACATTGCTGACTTATTTTTAGCAGTTTGGAATGGACAGGTTTCTGGATGTATTGCTGCTTTGAACTTAGGCAAAAATTATAGTGAGCATACATGCATGCATGCATGCAGCACAGCCCAATACTACCAGAAAAAGAGCAAGTTCTTCCTTAAAGAATCACATGTACAGGCTGCTTTGCAGAAGAAAGACTACATCTCTGGTATTACAGGATCTAAATATGATCTGATTAATAGACATGGTACTCATACCTGTTATCAGGCAGCCTAAGAAAGTGATATCTAGAACAAGTAATTGCAATTCTATCTCAGGATTATACATCAAAAAATAAACAAATCAACAAATAATTGATATATTGTACTACAGTATTTGATTTGTTTGAAGTAGGTTCTGTAGAGAGTGAGTGCACGTGTGTATGTGTGTGTGTGTGTGTGTGTGTGTGTGTGTGTGTGTGTGTGTGTGTGTGTGTGTGTGTGTGTGTGTGTGTGTGACCTTCAAGTTTCAAAACTTCAAACGGCTGAGACCATCTGATCGAAGTTTTGAAACTTCGAACATTTTGAATGGAGATTGCTGTACAGCACAGAATGGGATATTTACCATTTTTCTCACTGTAGTGCAATCTCAGAATTGGTATATTTAATTAGCAGGGGGTGTGGGGGTGCAGGGGGGGCTTGCCTCCCTGCAAAAATGTAAAAGTTTTTTTTTGTTTTATTTTTTTTAATTAGGTTTTTGAAGTTTCAGAACTTCAATCTTATGGTGTTTCCCATTTGAAGTTTAAAGTTTTGAAACTTCGAGCTTCTGAAGTAGATCGATCTGTGCACATGTCTGTGTGTGTGTGTGTGTGTGTGTGTGTGTGTGTGTGTGTGTGTGTGTGTGTGTGTGTGTGTGTGTGTGTGCGCGCATGTGTCTATGTATCTATATGTCTGTGTGTCTGTTTTCCGTATGTGTTTTTGAGAAAAAAAGACTGAGAAATAGTGACATTACACTTCTGATACCCATCAGTAATAATAAAAGCAGGGTATCTTTGTAATGACACAATGTGAGTTTGGATATTAGAGGATCTTTCTCTGTATTAAGACACAATATACATGGCTGCCCCTCATTTTGGGAACAGAGCAATGGCAGCCTTTCTCCACAGCTGGTTGTTGATGTTTAGAGGAGTATTCACTCCAACACAATTCCTTGACATATTCATCTATGATAAAAAATTTGATAGAATAATTAGTCAAACATTTCTTAAAGGACCATCTCCACTGTCAGTGACTTGAGTGCAAATAAGGGAACTGATACTTGAGGAACTAATCACAAAGGTATAAAACTGAAAGCTAACTGCCCTACATAAGGGGAGAGGAGGGGAGGGTGTGTGACCTTTTCCCATAACATTATCAAGTAGGAAGGGCCAAAGACTAGCATCTAGAATATACTTCAACTGGTTTGATCCCATGTACTGATAGAATGTATAAGATGGTCATGAAAGATGGCAGCGGCAAAAGGATCTGGTGTAGCACAAATTGCACATAGTATTTGTCTATCCTACAACATGTTTTTTCCAAAAAAATTTCATTCAAACCAGAAGACCAACTGGACAATTCACAAAAGGACTTGTAAAGCACTATGAGGTTTCGTGACCTTAGAGTTATTTATATGATTTAGACAGATGAAGGGCATGTAAACTCTGGCATGAAGATGGGGGGACTTTGTCTTTCATAGATTGTCTATTTGGTCTGATAGTCTGTGTGATTCCCGTGCACTGGCCCAATAATCAAGGAGCCTCAATCCTCACCACCAGCACCAGTGAGGGGCATGCCCATTGGGAAGGATAAAAAGTGCACACGCAGTAAAGTACAATTTCCCTTAAGAGCACACAGAGATCACAGTCAGTCTGGGGATGGTTTCTCCCTTTCTCTCCAGTTCCCCAATAAGACTCTCCAATGGCACAGCTACAGGGTACAGATCTCAGGCTAGTGCTCTAGCTAAAACATTCAGCACCCTCTCTGTCCAACCAGTGCTTCATGCCCCTGCCCAAATAGCTGACACACACACACACACATACACACACACACACACACACACACACACACACACACACACACACACACACACACACACACACACACACACACACACACACACGCGCGCACACACACGCACACACACACACACTTTGAGATATGCATTATATACAAACACACAGGTGGGGAAGGCTGGCACAGGTTCTCCAGCTACGCCATCTTCTCCGCCCAGTCTATAAGGTAGAAATCACTGCCACCAGCCACTAATATCAGCTACTAATAAGGCCCTTACCAAAGGGTGTCCAATTTTACTGTGCAATATTATTATTATTATCCAATTAGTAAGTATGATGAACAGCAAGGCTTATTGGAAGGGCTTGAACAGTATCACTATGTACAACTCTAGAGCTTAAATTATCTTTACACAAAACAGCCACAGTTGAAAAGTTTAAAAATATTTAATAATAAATAATAAAAGCACAAGACAAATCTTCTCAATTCAACACAGTGCTAGTCAAGAGTTCAGGCATCACAGGAAAATGCTTAATGCTGTAGAATAGTCTGATATAAACATAGAAAACAGCTAGTCTAATCTTACTATTTTCTATCTATTTCTAAAAGAAGCAATGTTCCAAATAACTTACATACATAAAAAGGAAAGGCAGAGTGCTGGTGATGTTGTCAGTTCTGAAGACAAATGCAAAATGCTCTAATTCTCTCTCTCTGAGAAAGTCTTAAATTGATAATACAGTTAAAAACGTTCATTTTGTGGCTCTCTACTGCTCTTCTGCTGTGATAATCATTTCTGTAGTGTTTACTGTCTAAAAGAGTGTAGGCTAGTAGCTGTAGTATTGTCCCAGTTCAGATTTGCTGTCTCTGTTTGTTTTTGCAGTGGTTGTTCTGATCACATGACCAGGCCATCTTGAATTAGCAGAAGCCATTCTTTACCTTCATGGCAGGATTGTGTTGATTGGCTGCTGGCTGGTAGAGGTTGGGTGGTCTAGGGCTTGGAGTAAGCACTCATTGGTTCTTTTGAGCTTTTTTAAAAAGTTGTTTATGGTTGTATTTTCTGGTATATAAGCCCTAACTTTGAGAGGATTTCTGTCTGTACACACCAAGCCAAGTGGAGGAGGGGCATTCACAACAACTCTGATCTGAGATATATAACAATAAGTATACTGTTTTTTTTTTTTTTTTTGCTTATTTTTTACTAGTTATTGCTTCTAGCAATTTATATATAGCACTTTTTTGCCTGCTGCATAGTTTTTACTGTATTTTATTGCTATTAACTAATCTGCACAGTTAAACTAAAATTGTCTGCCTTACAGGGCCTGATAAATAAGGTTTTTACTGTCACACTGTTTGTAAAGCATTTTAGCTAGTTTCACTGTGTGAAAGGTATTAACTGGACATTTTCTCCACTTATTAAGCACCTAGTTGTTTGTTCTGATTTCCTGCCAAGGAGTGCATCATATAACTGATTAGTTTGCAGTTAAAAGCATTCTGTAGAGTCTCCTTGCTCCTTTATCTGTTTAAAACTTTCATTTTGTGGTTCACTATTGTTCTTCTGCTGTGATAAACATTTCTGTAGTTTTTACTGTCTAAAAGAGTGCAGGCTAGTAGCTGTACTATTGTTCCCCACCCTGCCTCCCTGTTGGTGTCTTGCTGTTATACTTGGTGGCTTTGCAGTTGCCCGTCCCTACTATAAATTTGATCTGGGACACTCCTCCCAGTCTTGTGTCATTAGCTCTTTCTACCTAATACAGAGAGAACATTTGAGAAGGCCAACCCATTTAGTTTTCTAACCTTGAATTATCTTCTGCTTCTCCTCTCTCCCTTTCCTTTACAAAAACAGAAAGGAAAATAAATTTGTTAGAATCTCCCTGTGTTCTGCTTAACTGTAACAAAAAAAAATTAAGTTTGTTACCTGCCTTTCCTGTAACTAGTCTAGTCCAGACACAGACTTGCTGCATCCAGGACTGTTTGTAAACTCCTGAGGCCCCCAAGCCTTTCTGTGTTGGAGGGAAGCCTGCTAGCTTATAAGTGGGAGCGGTTAGCACTAGATAACCTATCTACCACATAAGGAGTGGTTTCTGACCCAGAAATTGTAGTTATTGGCTGTTTGGGCAATTTTTCCATCTTTCTCAACTTTCTGATTTAAAAGCCCACATTTGCACTTGTTTCTTTCCTGTAACTACTCTAGCTCAGATACAGATTCTTAAATTTAGCACTTGAATTTGCTTATTTGTGATCAGTGCTTGTTCAGAACTTGTAAGGACTAAATAAGTTACTAATTACTACAGCACTCAACCTTCCTCATTACCTAGAGGAAAACAGTTTTTGTACTTACTTTCCTCACTTGCTTAGAGAAAAACAGCTCTTGTACTCACTTTCCTCACTTGTCTAGAGGAAAATAGTTTTTTATTCAGGCATCTTCAAGGGTCAGATCCCAGTGTTCTCTCCTGTCTATCTGATGAATCCAGGCATCTTGGGGCAATGTAGCAATTGCCTCATGTACACAGACAAACATCTCCTCCTACCACCCAACACTACAACCTGTGAAAGATACACTTATCTAGCCAAACTGGAGGTAAAGCTCTCTCCAACCAAGAATGAACTTGACAGTCAAGAAGAGAAGGTAAACACTTGCACCACACCATACTCATCACATAGTCCCACTAAACCTACACCACCAAACTCCCCACAAAAACATTTGTGGAGGCTCTCAATAATCATCTGCTCAAGCAACAGACACCTCCAAAGCAGAAACGCAAGCAACCTCCACCCCCAACACAACCCAAATAACACATAGCCCACAGACTCAGTGTGCCACCCAACCACAGCCCATAAGGCAAAACAACGTAGCCAACACACTAGTCATAAGTGACTCTATAGTCAGGCACACTGATGTCCCACTCACCAGGCTAAACAAGGAGAAGGTTACTATCAGCTGCCTGTCGGGTGCCAGGATCCGCCACATAACCCCCGCACTCAGGTCACTCCACAAAAAAAACAAATATGACTCTGTCATTGTCCATGTTGGTGTGAATGACCTGAGATGTACCTCCCTGGACTACATGAAAAGAGACTTGGAAGAGCTCTCCAATCTTGTAGTCCAGGCAGGTATGACCTTAGCCCTGAGTAGCATCCTGCCATCACCCAGAATGATACCGCAGTACAAGGACAAAATGATTGACTTCAACAATTGTCTAAGCTTCTGGTGTCATTCTTAAGGGATCAAGTATCTGTCTGCCTGGGATGACATGGCCGACAGACCATGATGCCTTGCCAGAGATGTCCTGCACCTATCACCCCTGGGATTCCGGATACTGCCTAAGGCTCTTGCCGCCCATATAGTGCCTTTTTTAGGCAAGTCAAATGACCACCGTAACAGGAACAGGCAAGCAAAAACTGAGGGTAATGCTACTCAATGCTGGAAGTCTAAATCTCAAAATGCACTCCCTCAAGGCACTCCTTAAAATGGAGAACATCGATATCTGTGCAGTGACTGAGATCTGGTTCAAGGCTCCAGAGAGCACCCCTGCATTACCAGGCTATAACTCATACCATACTTTTCGGCCATCTAACCTGGACCGGAAAAACAAAGGCGGAGGTGTGTCCATATGCATTAAGGATATCCGCACCTCCAGGCTAGTTGCTCAGCATAGTGCATCTGAGGTTATCCAAGTGCAACTAACTCTGGGCAAAACTGCAATCCAAATTGTAGCTTGCTACAGTTCCCCCACCATGCCCCAGAATTCCCATTCCTCTTTTCTTGATATACTGGAAAATATTAAGGTTCAACCAAACACCCTAATAATGGATGATTTCAACTACCCCACCATTGGGAAAACTACTCATGTACCAACTCCTTCACTCAACGCTTTCTGGAATTCATAAATTCCAATGTCCTGGATCAACTTATCCACATCCCCACAGGGGCAAAATATCCTGGACCTAGTCATTACCACCATGAGTGACTAGGGTTCCACACCTGAAGTCAACTCCTTATTGGTCAGATCTGACCATAAGCTAATCACCCAAGTATTTTTTCAAAAAAATTACAGGGGTCCATTTTAAAGGAATATGAGTTGCAGTGCATTTTCAAGGAATGTGAGTTTTAGTGCATTTTCAAGGAATGCGAGTTTCAATGTATTTTCAAGATATGTGAGCTTCAAGGGAAGAGAGAAGCTCATGCTAAGTTTGTTTTTAAAGTGCAACTGTTTTGTTTAGCAAATGGCAGTCAGTGTTTATGCTACAGAATTTCAAAGCAGTGTTAGTAGCACAACAGGTAGCTTACTTGCCTTTGGTGCAGAAGGCTGTGGGTCCTTCGCTGACACCATGTAGATGGAATGCTGTTATTGCAGTGCATTTTAAAGGATGGATTGTTTATATTAGGACATACCAACATACTTTGCACTGGTGTTGGTGGAGCCACAACTTGTTTAACATCCTGATGGGGTTATCAGTTAAGTGTTTTGCATGGTTCTTAATTTTTATTCTAATTCTGTACTTTTTTCAGCATTAAAAAAATAATGTTAAAATATAAAAAATTGCAACTCTAATGTCAAGCATTACAAACTTAATGCCAATGAAAGACAGCCACACACATCCAGCAACATCCCTGCCACCACAATGCACCACCCTGCTATACACAGTTTTAAGTGCCTTACAATCCTTTGGGGAGGGTGTGGATGGCATAAAACCCCAGATGGGCATTATGCTCTCTGCTTTTTCATTTCATTTTTAAGAACAACAATAGAAAAATAAGTCTGACAATATAAAGCTAACCCACATCACACCAGGGCTTGCACTTGCTACTGTGCATCCTGATGTGTCCTAATATAAACAATTGCTGAGTGTTGCACTCCTGAGTGTGTCATCCTTTGGATACGATATTAAACTGAGGCCCCATCTGTCTGTGTTAATAGTAGGTGCTATGAGATCTTTTACAACCACCTGAGCTATCAAAAAAAGCAGGGGTGATGTTCCCCAATGCTGTGGACAAATCTCCCCTAGTAGTGTAAATACCATGAAGTGTCTTCCCTGAAAAGACATTACTCACCTAGTAGAACTAATCTGGTCAACAAAGGATATTTAGATTGAAATATATAAAGATATACCTGTTGCTCAGGCTGCTGCAGAGAGCTTGACCTACTGCCAGCTGTGATATTGAGAAAAGATAAGCGTTTATTCTCATTTTTTGTCAGCATTTTGATTTAATATCTCTGTAATCTGTACAACTGTACTTATTATTCTTCTTGTCTGTTATAGCTGTATATTCTCTTAGTGTTGACCTCAGTTGTAGTGAAATCCTTTGTCTGGAGGCCTTGCCTGTTTTCTTAGTGGCAGTAAGTTTTCAGAACTCGTTTAATCTGGCCAAAGTATTCCTGCAGCTGTATTGTTTGGTTTCTGTTCTGTGTTTTAAATCAGATATACCTGTTGCTCAGGCTGCTGCAGAGAGCTTGACCTACTGCCAGCTGTGATATTGAGAAAAGATATGTGTTTATTCTCATTTTTTGTCTGCATCTTTATTTAATCTCTGTAAACTGTACTTATTCTTCTTGTTTTTCTCCACCCACCCTCCCTGTTCTTGTTTTGGTGTTAGTGTTGGTGGCTCTGGAATTGCCCGCCCCTCCTGTAAGTCTCTATTTGAACACTCATCCGGAGTCCATCTCATTTGCTCACTTAACCGAATACAGTGAGATCATATTCTGAGTCTAGTGTTCACTCTACATAATACAGAGAGAAGATTTGAGAAGGCCAACCCACTTAGGTTCTTCCTTCATCTCTCTTTGCACTTTACTAACAAAAAAAACAAAAAATTCATCAGCTTTTACTGTATTTGTGTTTCCTCCTTCTTTATTTTGGTTTTGCCTCTTCTTAAAAGTACTCAGTTTTATTTATTCTGCTGCACTTATTGCTGCTTGGTAGTAGCCTGATTAAATTGTAACTGTTATTCTAAGTCTTTTGGTTTAAGCACTTGGGCTTCATACCGGTTGTTTTGCATTAAGAAGGTTTGTGGTCTGCACTGTTGTGGCAGGACAGGTAACTTACATCCTTCTAAGCTGGGAATTGCTGATTGAAAGCTCAGTGTCTGCTATTCTAAAAGTGTATTAGTTCTGGTTTAAGCACTTGGGCTTCAGGCCAGTTATTCTACATTAAGAAGGTTTGTGTTCTGCACTCTTGTGGGAGGAGAGGCTGGATTCTGCCCTTCTGAGCTGGGAATTTCTGGTCACAGGCTTATTGTGCCTGCTTATTCAAACTGTTTCTTTCTGAAATTGGTGTGCCTTGTCGCTGTAGCATAGGACCAGATTCAGGTCTGCTAAATCTAGCTTTGTTTGTATAACTTGAGCACTGATTCAGGCCATCTTTTTTGGAGAAGGTTCCCCTGAACCCTTGTAGTGGGAGTGTGCAGTTAGAACTTGTCTGATTGAAGACTGCTGGAACAGGGCTCAGTTTTGAGTTTTTTTCTGGTTAATTGGGTAACTTGTTTAAATCAGATTGTTTGTTTTCTATTGCTTTATATATATATATATATATATATATATATATATATATATATATATATATATATATATATATATATTGCACTTTATTCATCTGCTTTTACTGTATTTGTGTTTCTTCCTACTTTATTACTAGGGGCATTGACTACAACTCTGAACTGAGATATATAACTATATGCATCTTTTTATGTGCATTTAAAGTGTTTTTTTGAGTATCTGCTTTATTTTCTGAAAAAAATATATACTTGTTTCCCACCTTTCTAGGCTAGTATAGTCCAGTTTTCAGGTTAGTGCTGAATTTAGAGCTGTGTTACAGAGCTCTGTGTTTGCCCATACCTTACTTGGATAGAAGGAAGTTTCTCTGTTCAGCTGTCAGGGAGGGGAGCTTTGAGCAGTTTATCTGTCCCTGGACTAGTGGTTACAGGTCAAAAAGTAGTAGTTTATTGGCCATTTTGGGCTAATTTCTATCTCTTTCATTTCCCTGCTATAAAAACTGCATTCACCCGGTTTTGTGCACCGGGCAGTGCTGGTTAGCTAGGGTATAACTATTCCCGGCTCCACAAAGTCTCATCTTCAATTTTTCCCTTGGAACTAGACAAACTTTCAATTTAAACACTCAAGCCATTCATTTCTCAGCCCGGCACTTGCTCAAAACACATAGCAAGCACTTATAAACCCTAGCACTACAGAAGAACAAGGCTCTATTCGACCTTACCAGCCATTCAGTAAAACAGTTTACTGTACCTATCCAGGCATATCCAAAGGGCAGTTTTAGGTGTACTCTCCAGTCCAACTGGTAAATCTGGGCATTTTGAGGCAATGTAACAACTGCCTCATGTACACAGACAACCATCTCCTCCTACCACCAAACACTAATGCATGCGAGAGATGCAATTATACAGCCAAACTGGAGGCTAAGCTCTCTCAACCCAAGACTGGATCAGACAGTCAAGAGGAGAAGGGAAATACTGGCATCACACCACCAGTCTCACAAAGACCCATTAAACCAGCACCAGTAAAAAACACATGTAATTACACGAAAACATACTCGGAGGCTGTAAATAAAAATCTGCAAAAGCAACAGAGCCCTCCAAAAGCAGACATCTAAGCAACCTCCACCCCCTAATACAAACCATGAAACACATACTTCACAAAACCAGTGTGCCACGCAATCACAGCCCTCAAGGCAAAAAAAAAATATCCAACATACTAGTAATAGGTGACTCTATAGTCAGGCACACTGATGACCCCTCACTAGGCTGAATAAGGAGAAGGTTACTGTTAGCTGCCTGTCGGGTGCCAGGATCTGCCACATAACACAAGCACTCAGGTCACTCCAGAACAAGTACAAATACAACTCTGTCATTGTCCATGTTGGTGTGAATGACCTGAACTGTACCTCCCTGGACTACATGAAAAGAGACATGGAAGAGCTCTCTGATCACGTAGCCCAGGCCAGTATGACCCTGACCCTGAGTAGCATCCTGCCCTCACCAAGAATGATACCACAGTATAAAGAAAAAATTATCAATTTCAACAATTGGCTAAGTTTCTGGTGTCATTCAAAGGGGATCCAGTGTCTGTCTGCCTGGGATGACATGCTCGACAAGCCACACTGCTTCACTAGAGATGGCTTGCACTTGTCACCCTTAGGTTTTCAGATACTGGCCAAGGCTCTTGCCACCCCCATATTGCCTTTTTTAGGCAAGGCTCAAAAGACAAACCCACCGCCGTAAATAGCACAAGTAACAAAAATCTGAGGGTAATGCTACTCAATGCCAGAAGTCTAAACCTCAAAATGCATGCACTTGAGGCACTCCTCAGTATGGAGAAAATCGATATATGTGCAGTAACAGAAACCTGGTTTAAGGCTGCAGAGAGCACCCCAGCACTACCAGGCTACAACTCATACCATACATTTCAGCCACAGAACCCGGACCGAAATACAAAAGGCGGGAGAGTATCCATATTCATTAAGGATACCCACACCTCCAGGTTAGTGGCATAGCACGATGCTTCAGAGATTATCCACATGCAACTAACAACGGGCAAAACTGAAATTCAAATTATAGCCTGCTATAGATCACCCAACATGTCCCAGGCCCCTTATTCTGCATTTCTGGAAACATAAAGGTAACATAAAGGTCCTACCAAATGCCCTAATATTGGGTGATTTCAACTACCCAAACATTAACTGGGAGAACTCCTCAAGTACTAATTCCCTTGTCCAATATTTCCTAGAATTTATAAACTCAAACGCCTGGGAACAACTGGTCAACACTCCCACCAGAGGTGACAACATATTGGACCTGGTCATCACCAACATGGGCAACTGGTGTTCCACACCAGCGGTCAACCCCTCGCTGGTTAGATCTGACCATAAACAAATCACTTTGGATAGCCACATTCCACCCCCACCCCTGGACAAGGAAACCACCATGAAAAACTTTTCAAAAGCAAACTTCACATTACTTAAGATGGAGGTGGAAAGTTTCAAAGCCCCCATGCTAAAGGATAAAGCTGTTCAAGCTGCAAAATCCTTTACTAATACATTCCACAGGCACCTACAAGAATGCATGGATCGTGCTATCTCAAGCAAAACCAAGACTGACTCCTCCAAGAAAAGGAAACCAGTCTGGTGGACCCCTGCCATAAACAAGCTCTACAATAGAAGGAGGAAACTAGTACAGAAAAGAGTAAAATCCCAAGAAGGGAAGACATCCCTGATCAGTATCAGCAAGAAACTATGATCCCTCATAAAATCATCCAAGGCAAGCTTTGAAAGAAAACTTGCCAAGGACTTCAAAGATAATCACAAGGCATTCTTTACCTATGTCAAGAATCTAAGTGGCAATGCTCAGATCTGCTCAGAGTTAGTGCAGAATGGCACAAAATACACTGAACCAAGTGATATTGCCAACATCTGGCAGACAGGTTCAATGCAAACTTCACCCCCCTCTCACCCCCAAAAGGGCCCATAACCATACCAGAAGAATGTAGAGCCCCTGAAATCACAGACACTCAGGTTAAACTAGCCCTCTCCAAAGCCAAAAAACACAGCATCAATGGGACCGGACAGTGTCCCAGGCTGCGTCCTACACAAGCTCAAAGACGAATTAACCCCCTCACCTAAACACACTGTTCAAACTCAGCCTCTCCACAGGCTATGTACCCATAGAGTGGTGCACAGCAACAGTTATTCCGCTCCACAAAGGTGGAGCCACAACAGACCCCGGGAACTATTGCCCTATAAGCCTGACTAGCTTGGTCTGCAAGGCTATGGAGCACATCATCTTGGAACTCATTAACAGAGACATTGGGAACCTCCAAACACTGGACCCTACCCAGTTCGTCTTTGTTAAGGGCAGATCGTGCCTCCTAAACCTGGTGGACTTCTTTGAACTTGTTACCAAGGCTATAGATGAGGAAAAGGTGGCACACGCAGCCTACCTAGACCTCGCAAAGACCTTTAACACCATTCCCCATTCTGGTATTATAGACAAGCTCACCAGCCTGAACATAAACCCATATGTCACATTCCCCAGGGCTCAGTCCTAGGACCCCTCCTGTTCGGCATATACTTCTCAGAGGTACAGACAAGCACATGAGGACTATGGCTGACCAAGTTTGCAGAAGACTGCAAACTAGGGGCTACAATTGACTCACCGACTGACACAGACATCCTCCAAAAGGGTCTCACTGAGACGGATACCTGGTGTCAAAATCATGGCCTCAAGCTAATTGCCAAAAAGTGCATAGTTATTCCTTTTGGAAATGACAAAGTACCCACAAACTACCACATAGGTGGTAGTCCCCTAAATACGGAAAATGTAATAAGGGATCTGGGG